>NC_141990.1:323457949-323705449 GCF_049901715.1 Pseudonaja textilis | reverse complement strand
ATAGAGCCCTGCACACCAGAACAACTAGACACAAGGACAGTTTTCCTCCGAACGCCGTCACTCTGCTAAACAAATAATTCCCTCAACACTGTCCAACTATTTACTAATTCTGCATTACTATTACTATTAATCCTCTCATCCTTCCTTTCACCCATCTCCTCCCGCTTATGGTTATATGGCTGTAACTTTTGTTGCTTGTATCGTATTTTAATTAACTTGTCCTAGTATGATTTGATTGCTTATTGTACCCTATGACTATCATTAAGTGTTGTACCTTATGATTCTTGACTCTTTTGACGAATCTATCTTTTCTTTTATGTTCACTGAGAGCATTTGCAGCAAGACAAATTCCTTGTGTGTCCAATCTCACTTGGCCAATCAAGAATTCTATTCTATTCTATTCTATTCTATTCTATTCTATTCTATTCTATTCTCTTTGAGGACAGCTATCAAACTTTCCCTTCTTTGCTCAGAAAACAGATTCCCTCTCTTTTTTGTTCCATGCACAGAAGAGATGTTTTCCAGATACAATTTATCCGACCTTTCTTGAGGGATTTTCCAATTTGTGTCTTTTGGGGAAATCTATCCCTAATGAAGTCCAGGATTCCAGCTTAGTCAACCCCAAATGGACTAGAATTAACCTGTGATGTCTGTCCCACAGATAGCAGTGTTCCAGTATTTGAGAGGCTGCCACAAAGAAGAGGGGGGTCAATTTATTTTCCAGAGCACCTCAGGGCAGGAGACTTAACAATGGATGGAAACTAATCAAAGAGAGAAGCAACCTGGAATTCAGGAGAAACGTCCTAACCGTGAGGACAATTAACCAGGGGAACAGAAGTTGCCTTCAGAAGTTGTGGGTGCTTCATCACTGGAGGTTTTGAAGAAGAGACTGGACGGTCAGTTGTAGGAGAATGGTGCAGGATCTTCTGCTTGAGCAAGGGGCTTGACTAGAAGACCTCCAAGATCCCTTCCAGTTCTATTCTGACTCTGATTCTGATTCATATTCATTATTGCCTCTCAGCAGCCAGTCTTTCAGATTTGCTGCAAGGATATTCACAGGGTCAGAGGTTCAGGTACTCCTTGACTTACGACCACAATGGAGCACAAAATTTCTGTCATTAAATGAGATAGCTGTCAAGGGACTTTGGGCCCATTTTACAATCTTTCTTGACACGGTTTTTAAGTGAATCGGTGCAATCATTCAGTTAGTAACACAGTTGTGAAATGAATCTGGCTTCCCCATCGATGTTGCTTGTCAGAAAGTTGCAAAAGGGGAATCACATGATTCCACCCCTCCCCCCCACAGCCACCGCCATAAATATGAATCCGTTGTAAAGCAGCTGAATTTTGATCACGTGACCCTGGGGACGCTACAAAGGTTATGTGAAAAAATGGTTGTGTCACTTTTTTCGGTTCTGTTCTAACTTCAAACAAGTCATTAAATGAATTGTTGCAAGACCTCCTATTCAAACCTGCACAATGTTTGTGGTGTCTTAAAGGATCAATGTGGAACCAGCCTGTTTGAACTGTTCATGATTCACATCTTTTGAAACTTCGCAGAGTCGGTGGCTTTAGTCACCAAGTTCAGCGTGCGTCATGACAGCCCCACAAAATACTATCAGGGGCCTAGTTCAGCTTAATTTGTGTAACATCGTGGTCCCAAACATGGGTGACTAATTTGTGGTTCTGTTGCGTTTGTATCCGCCTAGTCAGGGTGGTTCCCTTTGCTATGGGAACCTGGGCAGTTGGATAAGTACACTCAATTGTTATTTGTGGTTTAGTACAGGGGTCTCCAACCTTGGCAACTTTAAGACTTGTGGACTTCAACTCCCAGAGTTCCCCAGCCATTCTGGGAGTTGCAGTCCCTACCTCTTCAAACGGCCAAGACTGAGAAACACCGATCTAGAAGAAGGCGTCTCATTCGCCAACTAGGTTTTTAAAAACATCAAACCTCAGCTACAAGTAGGCCTTGACTTCTGATCATGAGGAATCCAGTCATAAGTCATTATGGTCGTACATCAAAGCGTCTACATGATTGGAAGTAATTTCTGGGTCATTTTCACAATGGTCATTAAGCCCAACACAGCTGTTGTTAAGTGAACCCATTCATTTCAATGGCCGTTTTTGGGGTTTTTTTTGCTGAAAACTAGCAAAACACCTTGCACATCGCAGTCATGTGACCACAGACCAACCTGCTGACCTGCCCAACATGTAGTCACATGACCATGGAGAGGCATGACAACCATTTTAACAGATAACAGGTAATCAGAGTTGGAAGGGACCTTGTAGGTCATCTAGTCCAACCCCATGCCCAAACGGGAGACCCTACACCATTTTATGACAAATGGCGGTCTGTTGTGGTTCGCCGGCAGCAAGTGAGGATGGCAGAGGTCTCTGATAGCGAGGACTCGGACAAAGGGGCCTGTGTGTGATGCAGAGATGGGCCAGGACTATCGGAGAGTGGGATGATGTCTTCGGAGATTGTGGAGTCTGGCAGCAGTGACAAAGAGAACCTGCATGCAGAGTTGCTCAAAGGAAAGAGCATCTGAAGCAGCAAGGATGACTCCAGGGAGTAAGGCTGGGAGGTGATTGCCCCTCCCATAAGGGATAAAAACCAGCCCTTGGAGATGTGTTCTTTGCAGGAAGCAAAGAATTTCTTTAGACTCATAGTTGAAGCCCTGCTTACTTCAGCTTGTTTTTGAAACTTCTATCAGTGGATATTTAATCAGTAATTAGTCTTCTGTTCTTGGCAGCCTTCTGCAACCTTGAAAGAGCTTGCTTTTGTTATCGGACAATTAATTTTAAATGTTTCTTGGCTGGGAATGCGCTGAATTCCCAGCAATGCATTAAAAAAGGTTTGCTTTTATACACAGTTTGTGTTTATTTAATTTGAACAAACTAAACGTTGTCCAATCAGTATCAGAACACTGTCCAATCTCTTCTTGAAATGAGGGCTGGATGTATACTAGGCCCTGAAGTAGCTCTCTTAAATCTGCCTTCACTAAAAAGAATTTGGGGATCATTAAGATAGAAGGACCTATAATCAGATATGCAGAAAATATGCACATTGGGTTTTTTTCCTCCCCTCTCAAATATTGTAGTGGTTTCTCAACCTCGCAAACTTTAAGATGTGGTTGACTTGGGAATTCTGGGAGTTGAAGTCCACATCTCTTAAAGAGGCCAAGGTTGGAAAACGCTGAATTAAAAGGAGCAGAACTGGATAAAGTCTACTGGAATAATGTTCAAAGCGGGTAGAAGACAACACGGGAAGAATTGCACTAAATCTTGCAGTTTTAACTCGATGTCAAGATCTGAACAGATCCTTTTTCAGTACTGTGGCATAGCTGGGGTCCCGGGTCATCTGGAAAAGGAATTGTTTGGGCTGATCCCAAGAGGAGATCTAGTGGTGGAGGAAAGAAACAGAAGGGAACCCAGAGTAGTAGTTTCTCGTCCCCTTCGTCACCGGAGGCCTCAGGCAGCAGGGCTGTGGGTGGGACAACACATTAAGTCTGAAAGCAGCGTGAAGGATGAGGACAGGAAGAGCCGCGGTTCTTTTTCTGGGAAATAAAGACACCCATATTTCCCTGCTTTGGTTGTCAGGGGTTCAGTGCTTGTTACTTGCCCTCTGTGAACTACAGGAGGTTTCAGAGGTTGAGAAATGGCGCCCTGTGGCTCTCGGGGTGTTTCGACAAAACTTCTTGCCCGCCTCTTAGGAGCGGAAGAGACAACAGCTGCGTAATATCCAAAGCAGCTGATTTCAAGAGAAAGGAGGGGGAGGGGAGGAGGAGAAGGAGAGAAGGAGGGGAGGATAAGGAGGAAGAGGAGGGGAAAGAGAAAAGGAGAGGGGAGGAGGAGGAGGAGAGGGAGAGGGAGAGGAAGAAGAAAGAAGGAGGAGGAGGGGGGAGGAGGGGAAGGGAAGAAGGAGGAGGAGGAGGAAGGAGGAGGAGGAGGAGGAAAAAAGGAAGACGGAGAAGGAGGAAAGGAGAGGAGGGGGGAAGGGGGGGAGGAGGAGAAAGGAAGAGGGGAGGAGGAGGAGAGGAGGAGGGGAAGGGGAGGAGGAGGAGGAGGAGAAAAGGAAGAGGGAGAAGGAGGGAGAGGAGGAGGGGAAGGGGGAGGAGGAGGAGGAGAAAAGGAAGAGGGAGAAGGAGGAAGGAGAGGAGGGGAAGGGGAGGAGGAGGAGGAGGAGGAGAAAGGAAGAGGGAGAAGGAGGTGAGAGGAGGAAGGGAAGGGGAGGAGGAGGAGGAGGAGGAGGAAGAGGAGAAAAGGAAGAAGGAGAAGGAGGAAGGGGAGAGGAGGAGGAGGAGGAGGAGAAAAGGAAGAAGGAGAAGGAGGAAGGGAGAGGAGGAGGAGGAGGAGGAAAGGCAAACTCAGCTATTTATGAAAATCAGAAATTAGAAGTTAACCTTGTTATGTTGAACTCCAACAACCTGGCACTTCCCAAGGTAGTCCTCGACTTACAACCATTTGTTTAATGCCCATTTGAAGCCACAAGGGCACTGAAAAAAGTGACTTATGATCATATCTTGCAGTTAGAGACAGTTGCAACATCCCCACCATCCCACGATCAAAATTTGGCCGCTTGGTAAACAGCCCGTATTTATTGCGTGACCGTTTTTAAATGTTAAAAATCCACATCCACCATTGGCTAAGTTTGCTAAGAGGATCTCCAATGCGCTGTGGGAAAAGAGTGAGGGCTCTGGAAGCTGCCTGTTTAATCTCCCACAATGGCTCTGCAGCAACCCATCCTTGTTTATAGGCCAGTGGTGGCTAACCTTTTGGGGCACCTGTGCCAAAAATTGTGCACGTGCTTGTGCGCGCGCACTCGCATGCCATCACCTAGGAGGGCCCCCCCACACCTGTGCCTGTGCGTGCAATTCCCACTGGCCGCCACCGCCCCTTTACTTGCACTGCGCCTCACAGCTGATTTTGGACCGGTTTGATGCTTTTTTCGGCCTCCCAGAGGCTTGAAAAAGCCTCTGCAGGCTTTGCAGGCCAAATAATAGGCCCGTTTCCTCACTTCTGGTATTTCCGGAAATACAGGAAGTGATGAAATGGGCCTATTATTTGTCCTGCAAAGCCTGCAGAGGTTTTTTCAAGCCTCTGGGAGGCTGAAAAGGCCTCAAACCAGCTGAAAATCAGCTGTGAGGTGCCTGCATGTGCAGTGAGGTAAGTTTGCCTATGGTTCTGCGTGCCAACACAAATGGCTCTGCGTGCCATAGGTTCGCCATCACGGTTATAAGCATTTATAGGAAAAATAAATGGTGGCCACTCATAGCGACCCAGGGATCCCTTTTTAATAATCCCCAAATGCCACCAATGGAATTGGCCATCGGGATTGTGGGATAATTCAGTGTCAACCTCTTCAGAGCCAGAAAAACCCAGCGGGGTGGATAATGTGGCCCAACCAGCAAAGGAGACAGAGCTGGCTTGGGAGCTGCCATCAAGTTTTACTCACCTTTTCTTCTGGTTAAGGAGGGTGAGGAGACCGCCCCTCCCAGCTAGATCTCACCCTCCGGGGAATTGTCCCACGAGGCAGGTTTTTGAGTAAACTCTTTCACAACTCCGTCTTCAGCCCCACACCGCTGAAGCTAGAAGCGGCCTAACCTGTTTTCTGACTGCTGGGTGACCTTTTTACCAGTCACCTACTGAAGGATGTAACTCACCTCATCATCACTTTGACTCATACTTTGTTTTAAGAGAATGACAATTAAAAACACCCTCCTGGCTGCAGCTGCCTCCGGCCACCAACACAGAAACCAGCCATTTCTGGAACCTGATCTGCAGGACAGATGTGAGAGGAGGTGTTACACAACCCACACCGCACATAGATCGGCAACTTGGAGGCGGCGTGGCTCCTTTGGCTTCTAGTTCTCATGGTAGCACAGGAGTACAGGGCGTCCTTGACTTACGACCACAGTTGAGACCCAGAGATTTCAGTTGCTAAGTGAGAAAACTGTCGAGGGAGTTTTGCCCCATTTTTATGACTGTCCTTGCTACATTTGTTAGGTGGATCACTGCAGCTGTTAAGGTAATAACAACCCGGTCATTAAGTGAGTCCAGTTTCTCAACTGCTTGTCAGAAGGTCACAAAAGGGGATCGCCTGACCCCCGGGACACTGCCACCGTCGTAAATGTGAGTTCAGTTGTCAAAAATCCAAATATAAATCACATGATGATGCCGCAACGGTCGTAAGTGTGAAAAACAGGTCATATAAGTCTTTTTTTTTCAGTGGCATCATAACTTCAAACAGTCACTAAGCGAACTGTTGTAAGTCAGGAACTACCCATACAAGTTGTCCTAGACTTAAAACCACAATTGGGGGACGGAGTTTCCCCTTGCTAAGCAGTGAGTTTGTGCCTGATTTTACAGACTTGTGCCTGATTTTACAGGCCACTGTTGTTAAACAAGGCTCTGTGGTTGTTAAACGAATCTGGCTTTTCCCCCATTGACTTTGGTTGTTGGGAGCCGGCTAGGAAGGTCGCAAAGGGTGATCACGTGACCCATGGATCGCCGTAAATACATGGGTGATCAGAAGTTAAGTTATCACGACTCTCTAGTGGCGGGCAGTTCCACAAGTCAAAGGGTGAGAAAAACAGTTTCCTTTTCTCGCGCACATGTGTGTTTCATTCTAAAAAAAAGAAGAAGAAGAAGAAAAAAAAAACCCGAGAAAGGAAAACCGCAGGGTTGGTTGAGTTTCCTCCGACTGCTGGGAAGGAACCCCACAGCTTTAATTACTATCAAAACAGTAACTGACAACAAGCTCACATCGAGCTCACCACAAAAACAAGCCTTGGCTGGCAAATCTCTTTCTTTCGTCTTGAACCACCATTGCGCCTCCATCGGATGAGACAGACAGACAGATAGACAGACAAACACACACACACACACACACACAGCGGTTGGCCCTTAGGACTACACAATCCACGTTGCTTTTCGCTCTTCTGCTGACTCTTGGGGTTCTCAGGTTCTCAGACGACTCCGGTTCCCTCAGACTCGGCTGCTTGCGAAAGGCCTGCGGAGGCTCAAAGGCGCTTTCTGCAAGAGATGGGAAGTCCTCGTGGGGCCGGGGGGGGCAGCAGCAGGAAACCCCAAACTGCCACCTCTTCGTGCAAGCGCGATCCTCCTCGGGCCTGCCTTCTGAACCGCCTCAGTCAGCAGCACTTAAAGCAGCTCACTGCAGGGGGTTTTCAGTGTTTCGTTTTCTCTGCTTTCTCCCTTGCAATTGTCCAAAGGATTGAGCCACAAAAATGATTGGGCCAGAAACCTGAAGGGATGTGGGGGAGGGGGGGCACCCAGCAAACATCAGAAAAGCATCAGAGAGGAAACTGAGGCAGGGCAGGGTGTAGTTGGATAATGTTGAACTCCGGATTTAATGGTCCTTCCTTCCTCCCTCCCTTCTTCTTTTTCTTTCTTTCTTCCTTTCTCTTCCTTCCCTCTCTCCTTCCTTCCTTTCTCTTCCTTCCTTCCTTCTCTCGTTCTTTCCTTCCTCCCTCCCTTCTCTTTCTTTCTTTCTCTCTTCCTTCCTTCTCTCCTTCTTTTCCTTCCTTTCTCTTCCTTCCTTCTCTCCTTCCTTTTTCTTTCTTTCTTTCCTTCTTTTTCTTCTTCCTCCTCTTTTCCTTTCTTCCTTCCTTCCTTCCTTCCTTCTCTCCTTCCTTTTTCTTTCTTTCCTTCTTTTTCTTCCTTTCTTCCTTCTCTTCTTTCCTTTCTTTTCCTTCCTTTCCTCTCGCCCTCCCCTCTTTTTCTTTCTTCCTTCCTTTCTGTTCCTTCCCTACCTTTCTTCTCTCCTTCCTTCCTTCCTTCCTCCCTTCTTTTTCTTTCTTTCTTCCTTTCTCTTCCTTCCTTCCTCCCTTCTTTTTCTTTCTTTCTCTCTCTCTTCCTTCTCTCCTTCTTTTCCTTCCTTTCTCTTCCTTCCTTCCTCCTTCCTTTTTCTTTCTTTTTCTTCCTTTCTTCCTTCTCTTCTTTCCTTTCTCTTCCTTCCCTCTCCCACTTTCTTTCTTTCTTCCCTTCGCTTCCTTCCCTTCTTTTGACTTTCTTTCCTTGTTTATTTATTTTATTTTATTTTTAAAAAAATTAAAAAGGAGATTAAAAACTAAGAAAAAGAAATATAACATAAATAAAGAAAAGAAAAAGGCGAACATGCAAAAAGAGAGAATGGAAAGAAACAGAAAGAAATGATTTCCAATTTTCTTTAGAGGATGGTAATCCTCAACTTATGACCATGACTGGGTCCAGCATTTCCATCGCTAAGTAAGGTGGTTGTTAGATAAGTCACAGCTGAGTTTATAACCTTATTCGCCACAGTCATTAAGTGAATCTCTGCAGTTTTAAGTGAATCAAGTGGTCCTTAAGCAAGCCTGGCTTCCCCCACTGATTTTTCTAGTTGGAAGCCATTTGGGAAGGTCACAAAAGGAGGTCATGTGAGGACCCCAGGATGTGCTGTGACCATCACTTGAGTTATGATCACATGACCATGGAGAAGGCTGCGACGGTCGTAAGTGCAAGGATGGTTGCAAATCACTTTTTTTTCAGTGCTCTTTTAATTTTGAATGGTCACTAAACAAATGGTTGTAAGTCAAGGACTTACCTATAATTATAAGTTGTTCAGTCTTTAAATCGTGTCTAACTCTTCAGGTTGCCATGGAGGACAGGTCGTCCTCGACTTACCTTTACTGACTGTTCAGAGTTACATCGCTGAAAAAAGCAGCTTAGGACCATTTTTTTCACACTTACGACCGTTGCAGCATCCCCATGGTCATGTGACTTACATCGGATGGTTGACAACTGGTTCATATTTATGACGGTTGCCGTATCCCAGGGTCATGTGATCATATTTTACAATCTTCTTGACAAGAAAGGTCAATGGGGAAGCCAGATTCACTTAATAACCACTGTTACTCATTTAACAACTGCAGTGATTCACTTCACAAATAGGACAAGAATGGGGCAAAAGTCACGCTGACACCATCTAACCAATAATAACCATTATCATTACTATTATCCTTCTCATCTTTCCTGTTATCTATTCCTTTAGCATGACTATAATTTGTTGTTTGTATCCTATGATTTATGTTGCTTTATTTAGTATCTTGTGACTATCACTGAGTGTTGTATCTTATGATTTGTGGATGTATTTTATGGTTATGATCATGATTTATCACTTGTTGCTTGCGTGCGACACTGAGAGCTTATGCACTGGGGACAAATTCCTTGTATGGATCCAATCACACTTGGCTAATAAAGAATTCTATTCTATTTTGTTCTGTCCTGTTCTGTCTTCATCCTTTTGCCTTCAATCTTTCCCAAAATCACAGCCTTTTCCAGTGAGTTTGCTCTTCTCGTTGGAGGGCCAAAGTATTTGAGCTTCAACTTCAGTATCTGTCCTTCCAAAGATCAACCAAGATGGATTTCCTTTAGGACTGACTGACTGGATCTCCTTGCAGTCCAAGAGACTTTCCAGAGCCTTCTCCAACACCACAATTCGATAGCATCAATTCTTCGACACTCAGGCTTCTTTATGGTCCAACTCTCACAGCCATTACATTACACGAGTACAAAATTACCTCTTATTCTATGGTTGCCGATGTTTACAGGTTGACAGAGTTGGAAGGGACCTTGTAGGTCATCTAGTCCAACCCCCCGCCCAAGCAGGAGACCCTACACCATTTCTGACAAATGGCAGTCCAATCTCTTCTTGAATGTCTCAAGTGATGGCGCTCCCACAACTTCCGAAGGCAACTTCTGTTCCATCGGTTGATTGTCCTCACTGTCAGAAAATTTCACCTTCTTTCCAGGTTAAATCTCTCCTAGTTCAGTTTCCATCCATTATTCCTTGTCTGGCCTTCAGGTGCTTTGCAAAATAGCTTGATTCCCCTTCCTCTCTGTGGCAGCCCCTCAAATACTGGAAGACTGCTATCCTGTCTCCCCTGGTCCTTCTCTTCCCCAGACTAGCCAAGGCCCAATTCCTGCAACCGTTCGTCGTATGTTTTAGTCTCCAGTCCCTTAATCATCCTGGTTGCTCTTCTCTGCACTTTTTCTAAAGTCTCTACCTCTTTTTTATAGCATGGTGACTAAAACTTGGTGCAGGATTCTAGGTGTGGTCTTACTAAGGCTTTATAGGGTGGTGTTAGTATTAGTTCTCAGTATTCTTTCAAATGAGTAGTATACTTAGATGGTAAGGTTTGTTGCTTCACTTCTTCTGACATGTGGTAATCTTGTTCCCCTTATTTTTGGGTGAGGTCTTGACCTCTGGCCCAAAAGCTACTTGAGAGAAAGAGTCACCCACCATTGACAGGAATGGCTGTTCTTCTGTTTTCTTGCTACTGGCTATTCTTCCTTCTGCTTTCAGAAGAGGAGAAAGAGCACATCCGCCCACGTGCATTCTCACACCCACCAACACAATTCGGCCTACGCAGATTTTAAAAATCTTAAAAATCTGCAACAGGTGCACTGCTCTAAGTTCCTGGGCCCCATTCAGACTGAAATACCGGGCCGAGCAAACATCACTAGTTTTGTAAACAAGAGCCAGCTATCTCTTGTGGTCTAAACCATTGTTGGTTTATGAAATGAGTTTGCCTTTTTTTCTGTCTACTTAAAAGGCTCTGCTGACGGAAACGTCCACGCTATCAAGAAAATAAAAACAAAACAGTAACTGTTGTTAAAGGAGCAGCGATTACGAAAACGTGCCTTTTGTAGGCTGCTGTGGGTTGGGGTTTTTTTTGTGTTGTTCACATTTTAAAAATTGCAGTAATGGTTTCTTTGATTACTTAAGCTGAATAAACTTATGCTTTTTGATTCCAAAGTATGCATCACTGAATTATTGGGATTGTATTATTATTATTGTGGTTCGTGACACACTCAGATGTTCAAACTGGATTTGGCACTTTTATTCACCCATCCAGTCCTTCCCAAGGACCTGGGATATTGTTATTTAAGAATATTAAATAACATTTGTCACAGGATGTAAGCTGCTTCAAGTAAAGCTACCTATGCAATTGACTGATAGGGGTTTTGTCAATGCCGATCTTTGCTTTCTTATGCCACAGTTGTTCTATTTCTATTATCAGGTCTTTGTATTTTGTGATTTTCTCCAATTCTTTCTCTTGTCTTTTGCTGTCTCCAGATACTGCCCCGGTCCACTTTGCAGACTTTGTCTTTCTTAGTGACAATGGTTAAGTCTGAGGTGTTATGTGGGAGATGCTTACCTGTTTGAATTCCAAAGTCGTGGAGCGCTTTAGCGTCTTTATTTTATATTACTGGCTCTATTTTATAGTCCCACCAGTTCTGGCTTACTGGCAAAATGGTATTTTTTGCAAATCTTCCAATGCACCAATATTTCTATTTTGTCATGCTGCTGTTTGTATCCAGTCTGTTAGATCTTCTTCCAGCAGCTAATCAGGTACAAAGAACATTAGAGCCTAAGAATAACAAGAGTTGGAAGGGATCTTGATGGTCATCCAATCCAACCCCCTGTTTGAGCAGGAGCGTCTACATAGCCATTTTAGACAAATAGCTCTCTAGTCTTTTCTTAAAAGTCTCCAGTAATGGGGCATCTACAACTTCGGAAGGCAAGCCATTCTGTAGGCAAGCCATTCCACTGTTCTCACCGTTAGGAAATGTCTCCTTAATTCCAGGTTAATTCTCTCATTTATTACTTTCTATCCATTGATTCTTGTCCTGCCTTCTGGTGCTTTGGGAAATAGTTTGCCTTCTTCCTCTTGGTTGGCAGCCCTTCAAATACCCTGCTATCCTATCTCCAGGGGTGAGATTCTAACGGTTCGGACCGGTTCAGGCGAACCGGATGTTAAATTTGCAACTGGTTCGTTGAACCAGTATTTGAACAGACCGGCTGGCCCCTCCAACCCCTCCCACGAGTCTCCATGCAGCCCCTTTTGGATACAGGTAAGTGCAGGGTTCACGCAGAGGCTCTGGGAGGGAGGAAAATGGGCTTTCCAGAAGAAGTCCGGAAACTGGCTTGTTTCCGGCTTCCAAAAGGCCTCCAGAGCCTGGAAAAGGCCATTTTCACAAAAAACAGCCCTTCCGGAAGTTCCAAAAGGCCACGCCCACCATGGCCACACCCACCCAGCCATTTTTGAACCCCACTCTTGCCTATCTTCCCTAGTTCCCTAGTCTAATTCCCTAGAAAGGAGGTGGGAAATTGTGGCCCTTTGATGACTTGTGGACTTCAACTCCCAGAATTCCTGAGCCAGCATGGGGATTGAAGTCAACAAGTCGTGAAAGGGCCACAGTTCCCCACCCCCAGCCCCACCCTGGAAGAAACACACACTGGACTGTTTCTTCAGCTTCTTTGCAATGGTGGCACTTGCCTTCTGTTGCTATCTTTCTGTTAGATCGGGTCGATCGGTTCACATTAAGAGGCGAGACACAGGAGTGAACATTCAGCTCTTTATTGTAAGTTTAAAATAGGAACCGAAAAGGCTTGCGAGCCGCTTGGCTTTATACAGCCGGTTGGCGGCTCGGCGGCCAATGGCAGCGCTTTGAATCTCCCACGATCGGCTCGGCCAATCGCGGCAGATTCTCAGCGCTCCAATCACAGGAGTTCAGTCAACCAATCACGTTGCGATCCGGGTGAACCAATCAGAAAGCGAGTCTTCAAGAATGTTAATACAGAACATTTTCCCCTATTCTGGCCTTGCATGCATTGTTCCTAAGGCTTGAACAGCCAGAATTAGCCCCCTCGGTTTGTTTCTTCAACTTTCCTGCTCTTAGCCATTGCCAGGTCTTGTTATTATCTACTTTACTTGATAGGCTTTAAAAAAAAAACACATCTTGGCCATGCAATACTTTGCCTTTTGTGTCTTTTTTTTTCTGTTGTTTATTTTGTCATTCTGTAGGTCACTTTGGCCTCTTTGGTATTCAGTAAGCATGCCTGGTATAACTAGCTTCAGTGCATCTCCTTCACTGCCTTTCCAATACCCTTTTTTTCCTTCTTCAACTGTCTGGTGTTCTTGCAACATTCCACGCCCACCTATGTTCCTTGGTATAGTCCTCATCAATGTCATTGCTGAATGAAGGGTGTGATTCATTGTCATTATTTTTTCTGGTCTTCCTATCCTCTCTTTTTAGTTCTGCTTCAGTCCAGCAGTGAGATCTTACCCAGGGGTGGGATTCAAATTTTTTAACAAATGGTTCTGTGGGCGTAGCTTAGGTGGTGGGTGTGGCTTGGTGGTCATGTGACTGGGTGGACATGGCTTGGTGGTCCTGTGACTGGGTGGACATGGCTTGGTGGTCATGTGAATGGCTGGGCGTGGCCAACTCAATATCACTCACATCTAGGCACGCATCTCCTCGCCTGGCCTCTCATGACTGTGGGAATGCTGGAACAGTCATAAGTGTGAAAAATGGTTACAAGTCACTTTTTTCAGTGCCATTGTAACTTTAAATGGTCACTTCACGCAAGCAAAGTACCAGCAAAGGAGGGGAAAAAAACTCCAGAGAAGCTCCTGAGACAGGAAGTCTAGTCCTGCTAAGAATGTAATAAGGGTTAACGGAGAGGCAGTTTCTGTAAGCAACACCAGAATGTTTCCTTCCTGCCTTCCTTACAGGATTAGGCCAGTAGTTTCTTCTAACAACCAGTTCTCTGAACTGCTTAGAATGCTAACAACCAGTTCTAGCGAATAGGTACGAACTGGTAGAATCCCATCCTTGATCCTACTTGTTCTACTACCAGTTAAGTGATTGCTCACGTGTGCGCACACACCTAATTTGTGTGCAACTAATGACGCGCACAGCTTTCCCCATACCAGCTAAGACCTGTAGCACCAATCAGCTGAGAGGATAAAGAAGACAAAAGCACAGGGACAGGTGGGAGGGCCTATCCTGGCTTTTCTCTTCTTTCTCCTCTCAGCTGATCGAGGGAGGCTTTTTTTACTACCAGTTCAGGTGAACCAATCTGAACCGGTAGCATACCACAACTGCTTCAGTCCAGCCCACTATTCTGGCCATGAATCTAATGACTGGAATTGCCCGGGGTGAATTGCCTTGATGGCATTTCCTCCACTGAGTTTAGACTTTAAGATCTTCTTCACTCACTCCTTGACTTGCTGATGTTGTCATCCTAAAGGATGCCCGGGTGTTTGAAGGAAGACAATAGATTACAGATAATCAGAATTGGAAGGAACTTTATAGGTCATCTAGTCCAACCCTCTGCCCAAGCAGGAGACCCTACACCATTTCTGACAGATGGGAGTCGAATCTCTTCTTGAAAGTCTTAAGTGATGGTGCTCTCACAACTCCCAAGGGCAACTTCTGTTCCATGGGTTGATTGTTCTCACTGTCAGAAAGTTTCTCCTTATTTCCAGGTTAAATCTCTCCTTGTTCAGTTTCCATCCATTATTCCTTGTCTGGCCTACAGGCACTTTAGAAAACAGCTTGACCCCTTCCTCTCTGTGGCAGCCCCTCAAATATTGGAAGACCACTGTCATGTCTCCCCTGGTCCTTCTCTTCACTAGACCAGCCATGCCCAGCAACCGTTCTTCATATGTTTTAGTCTCCAGTCCCCTAATCATCCTGGTTGCTCTTCTCTGTAGTTAGAGTCTCAACATCTTTTTTATAATGTGGTGACTGGATGCAGTACTCTAGGTGTGACCTTACTAAGGCTTTATAGGGTGGTATTAGTACCTCACTTGATCTTGATTGTATTCCTCTGTTAATGCAACTTAGCTAATGCAGGATTGCATTAACTTTTTTGGCTGCTACTGCACACTGCTGGTTCACAACACCAAGCCCACCGAGGTCAAGAAGAAGGATTATCACAATCAACAAATTAATAATAATGATGTAATATAATAAATAAGAATGTGACAAAAGAATACAAAATAACCCTGTTAGGCGCCTTGGGTCCAATCCCGAAACATTGGGGAATACCACTTGAAAACCATCGGGATTGATGAAATCCCCATCGGTCAATTACAATAGTTGAAGTCCAGACATTTTATAGTTGCCAAGGTTGAGAAACACTGCCCTATATCAATAAAGACAAGTTCTATATTTGTTAAGGTATCTATTTCCTAAGTGAAGGCAAATATACATGTCCCAGGATAATATTGCAGAATCCAATCCGAGTCCATCATCAGGACCAAAAATTTAGTTTTCCAAGCTTTTGGACTTGTGCTGGAATTCTTCCCCAGGGAATTTCTCTCTATATATGTGGACACTAGACTGTTCTGTGCATAGTAGTTATGTGTGCCTGGTTGTGTGTGGCTTTTAGTTACAGGATACAGATACAGATTAACCGAGTTGGAAGGGACCTTGTAGGTCACCTAGTCCAACCGTCTGCCCAAGTAGATCCTACGCCATTTCTGACAGATGACAGTTCAGTCTCTTGAAAGCTTCCAGTGATGAAACTCCCACAACATCCAAAGGCAGCTTCTGTTCCATTGCTTGATTGTTCTCACTGTCAGAAAGTTTTTCCTTATTTCCTGGTTGATTCTCTCCTTGTTCGGTTGCCATCCATTATTCCTTGTCTGGCCTACAGGCACTTTAGAAAATAGCTTGAGCCCTTGCTCCTCTCTGTGGCAGCCCCTCAAATATTGGAAGACTGCTCTCCTGTCTCCCCTGGTCCTTCTCTTCATTAGATTAGCTATGCCTAGTTCCTGCAACCGTTCATCATCATATGTTTTAGCCTCCAGTCCCCTAATCATCTTTATTGCTCTTCACTGCACTCTTGCTAGAGTCTCAACATCTTTTTTATAGTTGTTAATTGGAGTGTTGATGGCCGGCTATTAAGTCGTTTGTTGTTGTTTCTCGTGCTGCTGTTCCCTCAGCTCCAAAGTACCTGGAATGCTGGTGGTAAATTAGCACTCCTGTTGACTGACAAGGGCCCCTGTTTCCTAGGCTTCAGTTATTTTCCTGGCTATTTTTGTCCCCGCTCAGCCAACAATCTTAGTAGCCCCAACATTGAATGTGTATCCTTGTTCGTACTAATGTGAAGCTCCCAATGAGTTTGAGTTGACTTGTCTAATTGCTCGCTCATGTTCTTGCAATCTGGTGGGTAGCTTTCTCCCCGTCTGTCCAACAGAGTCACAGGGGCAATCCATGCAGAGAATACGGTAAATTATATCAGAGGTTTTCCCCACCTCCAAGTGAGCTGGAGCTTCCCAAGTTGCAAAATGAGATTGCTTAACTGCAGGCAGCAGAAGATAGAGACCAGCTTCCTTTTTATATTCTCCACCAGGTTCCAGGTTCCACAGTCCGAGGTACTTCAGGCAGCTTTCATGAGGCTTCCCAAAATATCTCCAAACCCTACAGAGGATTCAGGCAAAGGCCTGTTCAGTCCAGAGTCCTACGAGGTCCACATGCGATCTTGCCCCAATCATAGGCAGGAAAGTAACAATGTCCCTCTAAGTAATCCTCAACTTATATCCATTCAAAGTTACATTGCCATTGGAAAAAGTGACTTATGACCCATCCTCGCACTTATGACTGCTACAGCATCCCCATGGTCATATGATCAACACTGGGGGCACTTTGCAATAGACTTACAACCAGGGGTGGGATTCTACCAGTTCCCACCGATTTGCTAGAACCGGTTATTAACATTCTAAGCCGGAGAACCGGTTGTTAGAAGAAATTACTGGACTAATCCTGTAAGGAAGGCAGGAAGGAAACATTCTGGTGTTGCTTACAGAAACTGCCTCTCCGTTAACCCTTATTACATTCTTGGCAGGATTAGACTTCCTGTCTCAGGAACTTCTCTGGAGTTTTTTTCCCCTCCTTTGCTGGTACTTTGCTTGTGTGGAGGGACCATTCAAAGTTACAATGGCACTGAAAAAAGTGACTTATGACCATTTTTCACACTGTTGCAGCCTCCCCACAGTCATGAGAGGCCAGGCGAGCAGATGCATACCTCGATGTGATATTGAGTTGGCCACACCCAGCCAATAATATGATCACCAAGCCATGTCCACCTAGTCACATGACCACCAAGCTACACCCACCACCAAAGCCATGCCCACAGAACTGTTTGTTTAAAAATTGAATCCCACCCCTGCTTACAACCAGTCCTCAAAGTACTGGCCATCGTGGTCACATGCTTGTGCCCAACACTTGAACAGAATACACAACAACAGAGTTGGAAGGGACTTTGGAGGTCTTCTAGTCCAACCCCCTGCTCAGGCAGGAACCCCGTCCAGTTCGTGGTTACATTGCAGTCCCCTAGTTTACATGATCACTGTTTGCAACCTTTCCTATCGATTTCCCCGCAAGCTTCCCCCTCAACAGCCCACAAGATTAAGCTTAAAGTCAGGCCAGTGGGTGGTTCCTGGCATGGGAATCCAGCCTTCCCTTTGGCCTGGTGTGAAAACACAGCCCAGTGTGCAAGATAAGCCACACAGAGCGATGCTTCGGATGATAAAGTATTGCACTGCATTCATGAGAAATTGTGTGTGGGGGGGTGTTTCAGTTTTGCACAGGCTGTCTGATGGGCTTCCTCAATTAGACGTGCGGCTGCGGACGGACGCTGACAACCGAGAACAAAGTGTGAAAGGAGAGGAAGCTGTTTGCAGAGCTACCTCGGCAGCATCCAGACGCACATCCTCATTGCACACTTCCCCGCCCCGGAGAGACCAACTCTGCCTGCCCTGTGTCGGTGCTTGACGTCATTTCCAAGAGAACAAACCCTACGGGGCCTCCTCCTTTATCCTACACCAAATTTGGCTGTGGGGTTTGGGGAGGGGAGGGAAACGCTGGGGGAAGCCAGCAGGAGGATACCTTGGGCGGGATCCGTTTTGGTGGCCTGCTTAGATAAACATGGATGTGTATACCAAGACAAGGAATGTTTTCTGCTTATACGGCAGTGCACAAGGGTACAAAGGATGATATGAAGCTGAAACAAGAGGGATTCATTCTCTCTCTGTCTTTCCATCTCTCTTTCTCTCTGACTCTTTCTGTCTCTTTGTCTCTCTCTTTCTCTGTCTCTTTCTCTTTGTCTCTATCCCTCTCTCTGTGTGTGTCTGTCTCTCTGTCTCTGTCTCTTTCTATGTCTCTTTCTCTCTGTGTCTGTCTCTCTCTGTCTCTGTCTCTCTTTTTCTCTGTCTCTCTCTCTCTCTGTCTTTCCATCTCTCTTTCTCTCTGACTCTTTCTGTCTCTTTGTCTCTCTCTTTCTCTGTCTCTTTGTCTCTATCCCTCTCTGTGTGTGTTTCTCTGTCTCTCTGTCTCTGTCTCTTTCTATGTCTCTTTCTCTCTGTGTCTGTCTCTCTCTGTCTCTGTCTCTCTTTTTCTCTGTCTTTCTTTCTCTCTCTCTCTCTCTGTCTTTCCATCTCTCTTTCTCTCTGACTCTTTCTGTCTCTTTGTCTCTCTCTTTCTCTGTCTCTTTCTCTTTGTCTCTATCCCTCTGTATGTGTGTGTCTCTGTCTCTCTGTCTCTGTCTCTCTTTCTCTCTGTCTTTCTCTCTCTGTTTCTCTCTGTCTTTTTCTCTCTCTGTCTCTCTCTGTCTCTCTCTCTGTGTGTCTCTTTATGCCATTGACCTAACTGACTTATTTGCATCATCCTGTCCTTTTCCCTTTCCTTCCCCTTCCCCACGCCCCTCCCCCCAAATAATGTACCTCTGGATTGTGCAGAGAAAAACATTTTTATTTATTTCTATCCCACCTTATTATTTTGACAACTCACTCAAAGCAGTGAACACATCCAATGCCCCTTCCTTCTCCTATTTTCCCCATAACAAGGGTAACCCTGTGAGGTGGGCTTGGCTGAGAATGAGTGACTGGCCCAAGGTCACCCAGCCGGCTTTCATGCCTAAGGTGAGACTAGAACCAGTCTCCTGGGGGATCAGCCTACAGCAGGGGCAGATCCAGCTTGCAATGTGGTTGGATCTGGCCCAGAGGGCCATCCTGGTCTACCCAATACAAAGAGGAAAGATTGGGCAGCCTGGCTTCGGCCTGGTCTACCTAATGCAAAGGGGAAACAGGCCAGCAGTTTGGGGAGTGGCGTCAAGCTGGCCACGCCCACCTAGTTGGTCACACCAACCCAGTCGGCCACTTCTCCCCAGCCCCGGCCCCCAAAGTCAACCACAGCCCTGATGCGTCCCCCCTCAATGAAATGGAGTTTGACCCCCCTGGGCTACAGTCTCTTGGGTGCTTCCGTGCCTAGGGCAGGACTAGAACTTCCAGTCTCTTGGGGATTGGCCCAAACGTTTTTTAAAAGCAAAGCAGACCTGCTCAGGAAAAAAAAATCCAAGCACTGTCCAACCTTGTCTATTTATTTGATTTTATTGTTTTGTTTCATGGCAGCACGGCACAGCAAAAGGCCTGTCATTGGACGGAACATGGCTGTGGTGTGGTGGTTTCAAAAGACTCCCTGAACTGGCATTCAATATGTGCCAGCCATCTGTTGTGGCACAGCACACACGGGCAGGAGGGACGACTGTCTTATTGAGGCCCCCCTAACACACACACACACACACACACACACACACGGCGTGAACAGAACTGTTCCAGCAGCCGCCCACCTTGACACCTAAACAATCGCCCACTAGTGTTCACACAAACTTCTTTTCTCTCGTTTTTTCTTCTTGAGCTGCCGGCTCAGTTGGCATCTCAGCGTGCAAGAATTCAACCAACGGGCCCCAACGGCTTTTTCCACTGTCCTTCAGGATCTCAAGTGGTACCACCCACCCACACGCCCCCAGCTTTTTCTACATCGAGCGTGGCATTCACTTGCCAGGAAAGGGGCCCGTATTCTTTCTCCCTGCATGACACTGAGTGCGCAAAAGTCCTTTAGACTCGGACGTGCCTGTCCCTTTTTTTTTTTTTTTTAAAGATGTGCCAGTCGCTGAAAGTCACATCTTGTCAAAAAGCCAGAAATCAGAAAAGAGGTATTGTAAAATTGTTTTTTCCCCCCTTGAAAGACTGTATCTGGAGTGATTTATTCGTTATAGATCCATATTTTTAATTAAGGCATAAAAGGACATCATTTTATGTTACAACTTCAACTTATGATTCGCTGCTTAACAACCTATGTTTACGACGGACTCCCCAAAATGACTTAGGACCAGGTGCAGAGGTGGTCTTCAGCAGGTTCTGACCAGTTCTGGAGAACTGGTAGCGGAAATTTTGAGTAGTTCGGAGAACCGGCCAATCCCACCTCTGACTGGAGATTTTACGGTATCCTTCCCCTGCCACGCCCACCAAGCCACGCCCACAGAACTGGTAGTAAAAAAAATTGAATCCTACCACTGACCAGGTTGCAAAGTTTCACATTTTGGGTTGCTTGGAAATCAGCTTACATTTATGGCCATTTGCTGTTCCCCACAATGTATGTGACCACTATGTGTAGCCTTTTGGGGAAAACCAATCTTTCCTTCCAAGTTTTGGCAAAAACAGCCCATTTGGACAGTGAGGAGGTTGGGGAGGAACACTGGCCAGTCCTGGAGGCTGAGGAAAGCTTGGATGAGGGCTCTGCATCAGAGGCAGAGATGGGGCCAGGGCAGTCTGGCAGTTATCAGCTGCCTTCGGAGTCAGACAGCAGTGAGGCAGATGAACAGCTGGAGCCAGTTCCCAGCGTGCACATGTGCAGAGCTGCCAAAAGAAAAGAACAATTACGAACTATTTATTTATTTATTTATTTTTATTTATTTTTGTCAATTGCTTACAAGATAATAGGTACAAGTAAAAACATAGCTATGAATACATGAAATGGGTATATATAAGAAAAATAAAACAAAACAATAGGACAGGGACTGTAGGCACATTGGTGCACTTATGCACGCCCCCTACAGACCTCTTAGGAAAGGGGTGAGGTCAATAGTAGACAGTCTAAGGTTAAAGTTTTTGGGGTTTGGGGAAGAAACCACAGAGTCAGGTAGAGTATTCCAGACATTGACCACTCTGTTGCCGAAGTCGTATTTCCTGCAATCAAGTTTGATGCGATTAACCTTGACTTTGTATCTATTGTTTGCTCTTGTGTTGTTATGGTTGAAGCTGAAGTATTCATTGACTGGTAGGACATTGCAATGTATGATTTTATATACTATACTTAGGTTGGATCGAAGGCGGCGTAGTTCTAGGTTTTCTAGGTCTAGAATTTCGAGTCTGGTGGCATAAGGTATTCTGCAACTGAGGGTCAACATGGGAGTAAAGCCACAGGGGGACGGTGAATGGCCCCTCCCATAGAGATTAAAAGAGGAGCAAAAAGGGAGGGGGCTTTTGCAGGAAACAATTCATTCATTGCAGCCATGTGAAGATCTGTCTATGCATCGCAGAGACTCTGTGCTGAGTCCTTCCTTGTCAGCACTGCGTTTGGAAATATTTACTTGGCTAGATAAGGTCTGTGCTCCTAATTACACCCTTGAAAGACTGTTGGCCAGACCTTTGGCTGAATGCAAATGCAAGAAATTCACCTTTGTTTAATAAAAGGGGGTTTTGCCGGGACAAAGAGTCTGCTTAGTGCTTTTGGGGGAAGCTTAGGTCAGAAGAACCCGTTTTATGACCATCACAACATGTGACCTTAATGGGTTCCATTACAGTCATAAGGAAAGGAGCGTGTTATAAAAGAACAAGATTTTCAACTCTTTCTCAAACCAGATTTGTCTGAACTGGTCTATAAATATGAAGAAAGGCTGTGAGTTAAAGAAGGATGGAGCAACTGCTATAAGGCAGGGTGTCAAACTCAAGGCCCAGCGTTGGTTCGATCTGGCCCGCAGGGTTGCCCTGGAAACAGCAAAGAATCAGCCCATGGTGCCTTTACTAGCAAAAGCGGAGCTCAGAGGGGCCACACATGGGCCCCCCAAGTTTTGTTTTCGGCTGTGACAGCCTGTTCCAAGTAAACAAACACCAAACAGATAAAAGCAAAACCTTTTAATGCCTCTCTGCGAATTCTGTTCATTCACGGTTAAAAGGCTATTAAAACTAATTGTCTCTGATAAGGACGATCCTTACCAAGGTTGTGCAAGGCTGCCAAAAACACTACATTAAGTTGCCAAGAAATATTCCAAACAAAAAGTCTTCAAACATAAACCAAGATAGTCCGAACTTCCACAAGGCTTGAAGTGCAAGAACTTCTTTGCTTCCTGCAAAGAATCCCACCTCTGAGGGCTGGCTTTTATCCCTTAAGGGAGGGGCCATTATCTTGCAGCCTTACTCCCGAGTTGCCCATGCTACTGCAGTTGCTCTTTCCTACGAGCAGCCCTCCGCGCACACACACTGGGCACAGGCTCCTCGGGATCCTCTTCATCATTGCTGCCAGCCTCTACAATCTCTGAAGGCAGCACTCTACTCCCTGATAGTCCTGGCCCCATCCCTGCATCACACGCAGGCCCCTCATCTGAGTCCTCGCTCTCCGAGACCTCAGCCATCCGCACCTGCTGCTGGCAAAGCACAACACGGCCTCCTGCAGCCCTCTACCAGCAAAAATGGAGGTCAAAGGGTCACCTATGCCCCCTCCAGCTCCATTTTTTTCCTACAGAGAGCTGTAGGAAGCTGTTGCAACAAAAGTGATGTTGAGCTGTCCACGTCCACCCTGGCCATGCCCAACTGCCCCCTCCCCAAGGTCAAACACAACCCTGATGCGGTCTTCAATGAAATTGAACTTGACACCTCTGCTTTATCATATCAACGCAGAAGAGAATAGTGAGGCTGGCAATAAATCCAGTTCCATTCTTGTGGGTGGCATGGATGACAACAGAGCAGGAATGGACTGGGCAAAATGATGGCCTCTCCAAGCTGATGAAATCAATCATAACGATAAAGTGGCAATAGGCACCTTGGGATGCAATTCCGAATCATCTGGAGCGCCATTTGAATATCAGCGTCATTGACAAAATCCCCATCAGTCAATTGCAAAAGGCAGCTTTGCTTGGAACAGCTGACATCCTGTGACGATACTTTTAACACCATCCAACGACAACATCTGCTTCTCCCAGGTTCTTGGGAAGGACTCGATGGGTGGATAAAAACGCTAAATCCAATCGAAACGTTTGGCTGACTGTGTGATCAACCATAATGATAATATTGCCATTTGAGTAGAAAAGAAACTGCCCAGACAGCAGAAGAACTAAAGATCAACTTCTGATCGACAAGATGATTCTGGAAAAATGCAAGAAAAGGAGGACCAACTGGAATGTTGCGTGGTTTGATTACAAAAAGGCAGTCCGCTCCCTGCCATGTGACTGTATAATCCAAATGTCTAGAAATAACAAGATAATCAAACGTCTAGAAACATCAGAAGTTTTGTGTAAAGATTGATGGCATAATGGAAGATACGGTTGCTGTTTAGTGGTGATAAGACTGGTAGAGATTAAAATCAAGACAGGAATATTTAAAAGAGATTCACTATCACCGCTACTATTTGTCATTCCATTGTTTTCTCTGTCCAAAATAGCAATAGTTATAACTCTTAGACTTATGTACCGCTCCATAGTGCTTTACAGCACTCTCTGAGCAGTTTATAGAGTCAGGATATGGCCCCCATCAATCTGGGTCCTCATTTTACTGACCTTGGAAGGATGGAAGGCTGCGTCAACTTTGAGTGGGCAGGATCAAACTTCTGACTGTGGGCAGAGTTGGCCTGCAATACTGCATTCTAACTACTGCTCCATCACCACTCACAAAAGGATGATCTATACCAGGGGTGGGCAGCTACGGTCCTTTACCACCTGTGGATTTCAACCCTCAGAATTCCTGAGTCAGCCACTCCTGCCGGCTCAGGAATTCTGGGAATGGAAGTTGATAGATTATAAAGGGCCATAATTGCCCACCCCTGCTCTATATAATCATCGTTGTGTGAGTGATCTCCCATATTTGTATGGATTATAATTGTGGAAACAGGATTGATTGAAGCCTGCCCTGTTTTGTAGCTCAACTCCAGCAATCGGGGGCCTGATCTTGGAAGTATGGAAGGCTGAGTCAACCCTGAGCTGGTCAGAATTGAACTCCTGGCAGTGGGCAGAGTCAGCCTGCAATACCGCCCTCTAACCACTGTGCCACCACGGTCCTAAATGCAGTATTATTCAATACTAAACAAATTTGGAATACTGAATACTGAACAAGTCAGCCCATGGCTATTAAAAACAATTACCTGGTTAATCCACCTTCTTTGCAGGAAAGATATGTATAATGACCATGGCTACAAATGCCTGAGTATCCTTCAAGCTGACAACATCAAGCAAACTGAAGTCAAGAAGAAAGTCAGAAATGAATACATCACAAGACTGAAGATCTTACGGGGGAAGGAATGAAAAGTATTACATGGCTGGAACATTAAAAATAAACTAATGGGTAGTTCTGTTGGTTGGTGCCCATTTTAAGCCCATTCCACAGACAGATAAGTAGTGGTTTCTTCCCCAAACTCCAAAAACTTTAACCTTAGACTGTCTACTATTGACCTCACTCCTTTCCTAAGAGGTCTGTAAGGGGCGTGCATAAGCGCACCAACGTGCCTACCGTCCCTGTCCTATTGTTTCTTTTTCTTTTTCTTATATGTATCCATGTATTCATAACTATGTTTTTACTTATACCTATTATCTTGTAAGCAATTGACAAAAATAAACAAATAAAATAAATAAAAAATAAAAATAGATTCAACCTGGAAGTAAGGAGAGACTTTCTGACAGTGAGAACAATCAACCCATGGAATAGAAGTTGCCCTCAGAAGTTGTGGGAGCTTCATCACTGGAGGCTTTCAAGAAGAGACTGGACTGCCATCTGTCAGAAATGGTGTAGGGTCTCCTGCCTGGGTGGGGGTTGGACTAAGAAGGTCTACAAGGTCCCTTCCAACTCTGTTAATCTGTATCTGTTTCTGAGACAGGGTGAAGCAGATAATAGCATAAGACCTGGCAATGGCTAAGAGCGGGAAAGTTGAAGAAAGAAGCTGCACAAATTAAAAACAAATGCATACAAAGCCATAATGCAAAGGAGCTGAAGGAAGAATGGGCTAGCTGGTTAGCTACTGCAAGAGGATTGCACAGACTGACTAAAAACAACGGAACAACAAAGTAACAACAATGGTACATTGGAAGGTCTGCAGGAAATACTATCTCTCTGCAAGCAAGAACTGGTGGATCCACAAAATAGAGAAAGTTATCAAAAACAAAGAAGCTAAAGCAGTCCGGGACTTTAGAATCCAGACACCTCAGATTCAACAATTGTCTGTCAAACAGACAAACCACAACACCCCAGATTTAACAATTGTTAATAATAAAGGTTAAAAACAAAGTCTGGATAGTGAACATAGCCGACTTTCATGCCTCAAGTAGGACTAGAACTCTGCCTCCTAGTGATTGGCACTTAGTATGGAAATTTTGGGATCAACTGTGGTTGTAATTTGAGGGCTGCCTGTATGTGACTACACAAAGAGGGACAATGGATGTCGGTTTTTCGAAGTGGGTGTGAATTACTTTTTTGGGATCTGTCACAACTTCAAATTTCATCCCTGGAAGCTTTCAAGAAGAGACTGAACTGCCATCTGTCAGACATGGTATAGAGTCTCCCACTGGTGGGCCACGAGAAAATTTTGGTGGTCCACAGAGAAATGTCATCCCCTGCCCCCCAAAGCAATTAATCCAGCCTGCGTGGGAACACAAGACAGTGCTGCCCACATGGCCTGCGGGAACACAAGGCTGCACCACCCACATGGCCTGTTCACCTGCTGGCCCCCACCTTTCGGCCAAATGCAAGCTTTACCTAGAGCCACGTCAGATGGAACTGGAAGGTAAGACCAACGGCGGGGGAGGGAAATCCGCCCCGGGGTGGCTTGCTGACACTGGTGGGAAAGTTGGTCCCATATTCCAGAGCTGCAGTAGTCACAGGACTGGCCCTTTGGTCATCCCGGAGCAGCTGCTCCTCCACCTGGGTGCACCGGCCTGCCATGGACTGGAGGAGCTGCTCCGGGATGACCGAAGGGCACAGTCTTGTGACTACTGCAGCTCTGGAATATGGGACTGGCCCGCGGTGGGGTTGGAAATCTCTGCCATAGGGGGTGTCATGTGTAATGTGCAAATGCGTGGATGGTGCAACGTGCAAAAAAACAGCGCAGCCCTCGCTGGCCAGGATGAGGTAATGGTGCTGTTGCAGCAAGAGGCGGTCCGAAGCGACGATGGAGATGGCTGGAAGATGCGGGAGCACCACGCTTCTTATATTTGTGCGGCATCAGGATTCCGCCTTCGCTCGAGGAACCCGGCCGAAGTTTCCCGCACCACTTGCGCTTCACCAGGGACAGGAGTTCGGCCAAGCTACCTGCAAAATTGTCTCTCTCTCTCTCTCTCTCGAGAAGCAGCTGGAGTTGTCTCTCAAGAGTCCGGCCAAAATTGGTATTCAGCCGGTTTGGACCGGTTCTGGTGTACTGGTAGCGGAAATTTTGAGTAGTTCGGAGAACTAGCAAATACCACCTTTGGCTATTCCCTTATTTTTTTTTTTGCGCAGCAGAGCGGATTGCCGTGCCTCCGCTGAGCTCAAAAACAGCTCACCAGCGCTGACCCTAAGGGCGGTCTTTGAGTGCTGCGTGGACTCTTTCTCATGGAACTGGTAGGAAAAGATTTGGAATCCCACCACCGATCCCGGAATCATTTGCAACCTCTCCAGCCAGTTTCTGATAAGCAAAGTCAATGAGGAAAGCTGGGTTTGTATATTCTATGGCAGTGGCCCCAAACCTTTTTTGTGCCACGGCCTGGTACCGGCATCACAAAATGATCTGCGGCCCGGTACCGGCATCAACACGCATGACAAGGCAAGGCGAGCCAAGCAACCGGCCAGCCAGCCGTCCCCCTCTTCTCCCCGCCACCTTCAACTCCTCCTTCGTACTTTTTGTGCTTTTTTTGTGCTTTCTTAATCTCCTCCGCCATTGGGACGGCTCTTCGTTCAAAGCCGCCCCCCCCCTTCAATGAAACTAAGGCACGAGGATTCCTTCAGGACCCAAATGCCGCTTTCCAACTGGAAATGCTCACCAGAAGCACTTTCTTGTCGAAACAAGATGGCGGCGCCCAGCAAACTGGCGGCCCGGTAGAAAATGATCCCCGGCCCGGTGTTTGGGGACCCCTGTTCTATGGGATTTACTTAACAATTGAATGACACTGAAGATGGCATTTAATTTCGCTTGTACGAGGTGCAATGACAATAAAGTAAACTAAATTCTGGCCAAAAAAGGTCATAAAATCAGGTTTGACTCTCTTAACATCCACTTTGTTTAGCAATGACCCCACAATCCTCATCCTCCTCCTCTCTGCAAACCCCTCTTCCCTTCTAGCACTGATGATGTTATCAAGTTTGGGTTATGAAACATCTGCAAGAAAGCACCCAAGCTCAGAGACCACTAAGGACCCCACAGTCCTCCTCCTCCTCCTCTCTGCAAACCCCTCTTTCCTTCTAGCACTGATGATGTTACCTAGTTGGGTTATGAAATGTCTGCAAGAAAGCAGCCAAGCTCAGAGACCACCAAGGACCCCACAGTTCAACCCTGAGCTACAGACATTCTCCTTTATTGTCAAACAATGGAAAGCCTGGTCCCAAGAGTAGTCATAAAGTCAAGGACTACCTGAATAAGTCTCACCTGAAGGACTCGGGTGCAATGACCGAGGTCAGCCCTGTTTAGCAGTGGCAATTCTGATCTCAGTTGAGGGATGTAAGCAGGGGTGGGCTTCAAAATTTTTAGCAAAGGGTTCTCTGCCTGGTTGCTGGATGGGCGTGGCCATAGTGGGTGTGGCCTAGTCGGCCTCCTGCACCACGGCGGGGGGGGACGTGTTTTTGCCCTCCCTGGGCTCCAGAGGCTTTCCTTGAGCCTCCGGGAGGGCGAAAACAGCCTCCTTGGGCTCCGGAGGTTCTCTGGCAGTCAGAAACAGGCCCATTTTCAGCCTCCCCAAACTTCTGGGAGGTCCATTTTTCACCTTCCCCGAGCCTTCATGCGCACCCTGCACTTACCTGCATCCAAAATGGGTCGTGCGGGAAACTCCTGGGAAGGGAGGGGTGGAGTGGGCGGGGCCAGCCAGGAGTGGGATTTGGGGGGGTTGTTCTCCGAACTGCACAGAATCTAAGCTAGGGGGCTCTCCTGAACCCCTGCGAACCCCGCAGCAGCCCCACCCCTGGTCATAAGTCAAGGACTACCTATAGAGCCCTGTTCCTCAACCTTGGATCCTATTCTGGGCATTGAAGTCCACACACCTTCAAGTTGCCAAAGTGAAGAAACAGTGCCCTACAGTAGAGAAAGGCACAAACCCTGCCGGATCTCTGTGGAGAAAAATCAGGAGCTTGGAACAAATAATAACAATAATAATAATAATAATAACAACCACAACAACCACAACCATATCAATAATAATAATAATAATAATAATAATAATAATAATAATAATAATAAATGACATCACTGAAAGAGCGTGTGTAGGTGGCTGGAGACAAGCTTCGAGAGGCAGTTTTTCATGTGCCAAACAATGGCCTGGAGAGAGAGAGAGAGAGAGAGAAAGAAGGAAGGGGGGAGGAGAAACTCACGCCCACGCCCCACTGGCCTGTTCGGCAGATCTTACAGACAAGGCACCTGGCGTCTGTGCCAGTGCGAGATGGGAGAGCCATCCTGTGCCAGACGCCCAGTGGGTGGCTGAGTTGCCTGCAGGGAACACAGAACACGGCGTAGGCCAAGCTGTTCCAGGCAAAAGTAGGAGCTGGGAGTTTTCAAAGCACCTTGAAAGGGAGGTGATCCTAAGCGCCGTGCCCACCCCATGCCCAGAATTCGTAGCTCCAGCAAAAGAACCCTTCTGAAAACTGGACTTTGGTGGGCGGGAGGTTGCTGCACAACCCTTGTGGGGGAAAAAAAAAAACCCCTCAAACCTAAGGGAAGTGGGAGGGAGGAAATAGACAGGTTACAACCAGGGGGTGGGCTTCAAAAAATTTAGCAATGGGTTCTCAGACATTTGCTGGGTGGGCGTGGCCTAGTTGGCCTCCTGCACCATGGGGAGGGGTGGGGGAGTTTGGCCTCCCTGGGCTCCCGAGGCTTTCCTCAAGCTTCCAGGAGGGTGAAAATGGTCTCGCTAGGCTCTGGAGTCTCTCTGGAAGCTGAAAACAGGCCCATTTCTGGCCTTCCCAAACTTCCGGGAGGCCCGTTTTTCGCCCTCCCTGAGCCTCTGGCGCATGCCCCGCACTTTTATCTGCATCCAAAACAGGCCATGTGGGGACTCCTGGGAGGGGAGCAGAGGGGTGTTACAGCTGGTTCACCGAAGCAATATTTCAACCGAGTGGCTGGCCCCACTCCTCCTGCCCCATCCCTCCCAAGAGTCTCCACGCTGCCCATTTACAATGGAGATAAGTGCAGAGTCTGCGCGGAGGCTCTGGGAGGGGGAAAATGGGACTTCCGGAAGTCCAGAAACAGGCCTGTTTCCATCTGGGTGAGGCCGTTTTCACCCTCCCAGAGGCCCGGGGAAAGCCTCTGGACCCTTGGGAGGGCAAAAAACGACCTTCCCAGAAAAACTGGAAGTCACAAAACAGGCCTATTTCCAACTTCTGGTGGGCCTCCAGAGGCTGGGGGAGGCTGTTTTCTCCCTCCCAGAGGCCTGGGGAAGGCGTCTGGACCCTTGGGAGGACAAAAACAGCTGCCCCTGGGCTCTGGAGGCCCACTGGAAGCCGGAAACTGGAAGTTCCAGTAGACCCCCACCCACCATGGCCACGGCCACCCAGCAACTGGGCAGCGAACCGATTGCTGGGATTTTTGAATCCTACCCCTGGGAGAATGTACTTAGTGAGACAACAGCAGGAAGAGAAAGTAGGAGTCCTACATGAGAAAATATTAGAAGCAGATTAATCCCAACAGAATGAATGGATAGTGCACATCCAAAAAGAGGATGCGAGAACTGCGTGTGGAGCTAATGGGAATGAAAACAGAAGCGTGGTGGTATGATGAAGTGAAAGGTGCTATGGATTAAAAAAAATGCATTTAAGGGAATGATTGCTTCCAAAATTGAGAATGAGACACAAGTTATTGTATAATGTGCACAAAGACAACTGTAAACAACATAGAGGTTTTGCTCGATTTACAGGGACAATTGGGGGGAGATAATCCTTAATTTACAATGACTGCGGTCATCAACTAGAAGTCAGTGAGCTCTAGGCCTCCCTTGGACATGAAAGCCGGCTGAGTGACTTTGGGCCAGTCTTTTTTCTTTTGGCCCAATCCACCTCGCAGGGCTGTTGTGAGGGAAATAAGAGCCAAACTAGGTGTCAAGGGTCAAAAGATTTGGAGAGCTATTCCGAATGGTGCTGACATGCACTAAAGTTTGCTACGTTTCCTTTTCTTTGGTTGTCTATCTTTTTCCCTCAGTTTCCTATTTCTAACTCCTAGGTGCACTCTGCACCCTGTGGCTGTGAGACTTTTGCATACCGTAGATGCGTTTGTTAGGCAGCTGAGAAGGGGTGTGTGTGTATAAGAATATCTTTATTTTCCCTCCCAACAAGCCTGTAAATCAGGTTAGGCTGGGCTGAGGGAGGGACTGGCCCAGTCAGCCAATTGCCCCCAGCCCAGCATCTTTCCCAGTACACCTGATTGGTTCTTGAGATGAGACAGAAGAACTGGTCCAATGTCAGCCAATCAGATTCCATGGCTGAGGGGAACTAGTCCATCATCTTTCCCAATACATCTGATTGGCTCTTGAGATGAGAGGGAAGAACTGGTCCAATGTCAGCCAATCAGCTTCCATGGCTGAGGGGAACTAGTCCATCATCTTTCCCAATACATCTGATTGGCTCTTGGGATGAGAGGGAAGAACTGGTCCAATGTCAGCCAATCAGCTTCCATGGCTGAGGGGCACTCAAATCTATGTTCCTCCCTTCCAGCCCAGCATCTTTCCCAGTATACCTGATTGGTTCTTGGGCTAAGAGGGAGGCTCTGGCCCAAAGTCAGCCAATCGGCTTCCATGACTGAAGGAGACTATGTAGAATCTGGGTCTTCCCCCTAGTCCAGCATTTCCCCCACTACACCCAATTGGCTCTTGGGTTGAAAGGGAGGGTTTGGTTCAAATCCAAGCCAATGAACTTCTGTGGCTGAGTGGGGGACTAGATCAGCACCTTAATTATTAATTTATTAGATTTATACACCTCCTTTTATTCAGCATTGGCTGTGTGAAAGAAGCATTCCTACCAGTGTCCCAAAGGTGCTTTTTCAAAAGGCAGCTGGATTTTCTTGTTTTTTTTTTCCTTGAAGATGTTTCACTTCTCATACAAGAAGCTTCTTCAGTTCGAACTTGAACTAAAGAAACTTCTTGGATGAGAAGCGAAACGTCTTCAAAGAAAAACCAGAAAGTCCAGTTGCCTCTCGAAAAAGCATCTTTGGGATTCTTTCTATAGCTTCATGGGTTGTGTGGAAGAGAACCAGAAAGGGATGGTTGAAGGGGGAGCCCTCCTAGATCTGTTCCTGGATCACCATAGCGGGGAAGAGATTGGGTCAGTCTGTTTTGGGAAAGGACATTTAAAATGCAACACCTTAGCATTAATCATGGGGTGGGCTTTAAAAGAACTATTAGTTAGGTTCTGAGAAGACTTTAAAAATAGCTACTAAACTGCTAGATTTATTTGCAATTGCATTTTGTTTATTTAATAAAAGTATTATTATTTTGCAGTTTACAAAACCATTCAAAAGAGCTACGGGACAGAATCCCAAAGTGAAACAACTGTTAATCATACAAAATAAAGATAACCAACAAAGTACCATAATAATCATCTCAGAGGTGTCCAAATTTCATCTATCTGGAAGTTTAAAAGTATCCCTTTTTCCTCCCTCCCTCTTCCCTTCTTTTCATCCTCTCCTCCCTCCTCTAATTTTTCTTCCTTCCTTCCTCCTCCCTCCTTTCCTCCTTTCTTTTTCCTTCTCTCCCTCTCTCTCTCCCTCTCTCTCTCTTTTTCTATTTAAATTTTTATTACAAGGCTCTTCACATGCAATATAAGGAGAAAAATCCCATCCAGGACGTTAGATAAATCAGACACTTCAGGGACAGCCAGAGGTAATGAGAGAGAGAGAGAGAGTGAGAGAGAGAGAGAGAGTGAGTGTGTGTGTGTGTGTGTAAGGGGTGTCTCGGTAAAAGGAATCCAGTAGCACCTTTTCCAACTCACAATTTTTATTACAAAGGAGCCACCGCTTGAAAAAGCTTCTGCCTTTTAATAAAATGTATGAGTCCAGCTACTGGATTCCTCCTGATGAGGTTAGCCTCACTGGGTTTTCCTGCCAATGCTGGAGGGGGGGAAGAGGGAAGGTTGGAAAAGGCCAAGCCAAAACCTCAGGGCTGGAAAGCCCGTCTGGGATGCTTGGGGGATGAGATCAGAGGGTGGGATGGGAGCCATCCCCTTCTACAGCCCCCCTTTCCCCCCCACCCACACATTCCGTGGGTGGGAGGAGCACTGCTTCCCCCATCAGTAGAATAAACAAACAGGGACCTTTTTGTACCAGCAAGAAGCTAATCTTCCTCCCTCCCTCTCCTCTCTCTCTCTTCTTTTCTCTCTTTATCTTCATCTCTTTGTCTCTCCTTTTCTCTTTCTTTATCACTTTCTCTCCCCCTCCCTTTCTCTTTCTTTCTCCCTTTCACTTTTCTCTTTTGCTTTGTTCTCTCTCTTTTCCTTTCCTTTTCTTCTCTCTTTTCTTCCTTTTCTCTTTCTATTTCGCCTCTCTTGTTCTCTTTCTCTTTCCTTTTCTCTTTCTCTATCACTTTCTCCCTCTGTCCTTTTCTCTTTCTTGTTTTCTCTCTCCCTTTCAATTATCTCTTTCTCTGTCTCTCTTTTGTTCTTTCTCTTTCTTTCACTTTTTTCTCTTTCTGTTTCTCTCTCTCTCACTCTCTCTCACACACACACACACACAAGATACAGCACAGAAAGAAACTGACAGGATGAAAAGATCAGATCCTTTTGAAGCTGACAGCAAGGCTGGGGAGAAATTTTCACTTGTGTGGATATTGTACACGTCCACAGCAACTAGAGTTAGTCTCACTGGATGGTGTCCTTAAAACCTCTCTCTTCACTTGTTCAAGCTGTCTCACCGTTGCTGTGGAGGGATAAAACTTGCCTTTGTATGATTTGCACCAAGACTTCTTCCCACCCCCCTACATTTCTTGGGGCAAAGTCCGTTTTGCTGGGCATCTATCCACAGACTGAATCAGAGGAGCCTGCAGGTTGAATCTGCTATAAGGATTTATACTTATTTTTTTAACTTCTCCTCCAAAGAAGGGTGGCCTGAGGTTCCTTTTCCAAGTGCTTAAAATGACTCAACAGCCAAGCATTAACTTGATATTCAAAATAAATCAATGTTCCTCAAACCTGACAACTTTAAGATGGTGGATTCAACTCCCAGAATTCCTCAGCGAGCCATGCTCAGTCCACCATCTTAAAAGTGGCCAGGTTTTGGGAACAGTGTTATAAATAAACCTATTATTTCATTTGAACATCTCTATTACTATATTCCTGACAGACAATATGACATTCCTGGTCTCACAAATTGGATACCCCAAGTAACAAATCTTACACCCATTTGTTATGGCCTCCATTTCAGTAGGCATGGAAATATAATTGAAGGGAACCTTCTACTTAAAACAATTAAAACGCCATCTATTCTTAAATATTCATATTTATTTTCAACTGCCTGGGTTTATCTATAGCCGTGGAAGTGGTGTCTTGCTTAAAAGTCTGAACTGAAAAGTCCAAAGCTGCAGAAAAGGAGAATTTAACCTAGGACTGCCAAGACTTCTCTCAATCCTGTACCCCAGTGTTCCTGAGATTAATTTTAAGGAAGGTGTGTTCCTGGCTTTGAATAAATAATAATAAAATGCCTGTACTCCTTTAATTGGTAGCTTGTCTCCTATTAAGATAGGAATCAAAGCAACTTTTTAACAATCCTACTTATCAAGTGAAAGTAATAAAAGGAAATGTGTTTGTGGGTGGTGGCTGGCTCGAAATTTTGGGATGTTGTAATCCCTACACATCTGGAAGGCATCAGGTCAAGCTGGTCTCTGAGGGAATGAGACAGACTGTTCCCATCAGCTTCTACTGATATCTGTGCAACTTGGAAATGCCACTGAAACTCTTCAGACACAAAAGGGAAGGCCATTTTTAAACATATTTATTAACATCCCAGCTCCATTATTTTTTTATAAATAACTCAAGGCAGTAAACATTCCTAATACTCCTTCCTCCTACTATTTTCCCCACAACAACAACCCTGTGAGGTGGGCTGGGCTGCGAGAGAATGATTTGGCCCCCAAGATCACCCAGCTAGCTTTCATGCCTCAGGTGGGACTAGAACTCACCATCTCCTGGTTTCTAGCTTCTTCCCTGATCCCTGATTCTGTTTCAAAGGATCAACTGGAGATCATGGTTAAAACAGGTAACCAGTTATACTCTTGGCCTCAGCTTATCCCACAGCAGGGGAAGGAGGCATTTTGAACATCCTCTAAAGAAATGGCTGAGATTTGTTTTTTAATATAGTTTGCTGAAAGATTGAGGGCAAAAGAAGAATGGGACAACAGAGAATGAGGTAGCTGGATGGAGTCACTGAAGCAGTCCGCGTGAGCTTAAATGGACTCTAGAAGATGGCTGAGGACAGGAAGGCCTGGAGGAATGTTGTCCATGGTGTTGCAATGGGTCGGACACAACTTCACAACTAACAACATCAAGAGTTTGCCACATGATTGCGGGGGGGAGGGGGGGGAGACATGAAAGTCGGCCAGTTGGCCAGCTCAGCATGGAAATTGAGGTGCAAATCCTATTCTTAAAACAGAAGGAGGGTTGAAGCAGAAGCAACAGTCAAGATGACAACAACTCCCAGGAGTGGGGATTACACATAGCTCAGGTGGAATGGTTGAACATTTAGATTTATTTTCTTTCTGGGGTTGGCTTTTTTCCTCCCTGAGGTTGACTTCCTTTGCTGCTGTTTAACAGAATAACAGAGTTGGAAGGGAACTTGGAGGTCTTCTAGTCCAACCCCCTGCTCAACTAGGAAATCCTATACTATTTCAAACGATCTCTTAAAAACTTCCAGTGTTGGAGCATCCGCAACTTCTGGAGGCAAACTGTTCCACTGGTTAATTATTCTGTCAGGAAATTCCTCCTTAGTTCTAGGTTGCTTCTCTCCTTGATTAGTTTCCATCTGTTACTTCTTGTCCTGCCTTCTGGTGCTTTGGAGAATAGGTTGACAACCCCCCCCCCTTCTTTTTGGCAGCCCCTCAAATAGTGAAACATTGCTATCATGTCACCTGCAGTCTTTCTTTTCATTAAACCAAATATACCCAATTCCTGCAACTGTTCTTCGTATGTTTTAAGCCTCCAGTCCCCTAACCATTTTTGTTGTTCTTCTCTGCACTCTTTGTAGAGTCTCAACATCTGTTTTATATCATGGCAACCGAAAGTGGATGCACTATTCTCCAAGCGTGGTCTCACTAACTTTTTATAAAGGGGTATTAACACTTCACATGATCTTGATTCTGCGCTTCTATCGACGCAGCCTCGCACAGCATTGGCTTTTTTTGGTTTATACGTTTGGTTTCTTATAACTGCTTTGTATCAATGAGAAACTGCAATTCCATTTTGCCACCCCTGTAATGACTAAACCCAGCTTTGCATCAAAGGGTGAAGGGGGGGGAGGAGGATGATGGCCTTAATTGCAGAGTCCTCTTGGCGTAATAGCCCCCCTGTCACCCTCACAGCATGTAAGAAGCTATTATCCTCAGACCTTTAGAAAGGATGACACAAGGACACTTTCCTCTTCCTGATTTTTTTTCTCTCCTTCCCTTTATTCTTTTTCCTTGCTCGTCACCTGTGTGAACCTTTTCTCCTCCTTTCTCTCCCACCCGCTCTTCCCCATTGACTCCTCTCCTCCTCCCTTCCTTCCCCCCATCCCTCCAAGCCAGTCTGCAAAATCAGGCTGTGCTGTTTAACACAGAACAAAGGCAACGCAAACTGCCAGTTGTTCAGGTAATCAGAGTTGGAAGGGACCTTGCAGGACATCTAGTCCAACCCCCCACCTAAGCAGGAGACCCTGCACCATTTCTGACAAATGGCAGTCCAATTTCTTCTTGAAAGTCTCAAGGGATAGTGCTCCCACAACTTCCGAGGGCATGCCATTCCATGGGTTGATTGTTCTCACTGTCAGAAAGTTTCTCCTTATTTCCAGGTTAAATCTCTCCTTGTGCAGTTTCCATCCATTATTCTTTGTCTGGCCTACAGGCGCTTTAGAAAACAGCTTGACCCCTTCCTCTCTGTGGCAGCCCCTCAAATATTGGAAGACCGCTGTCATGTCTCCCCTGGTCCTTCTCTTCACGAGACTAGCCATGCCCAGTTCCTTCAACGGTTCATCGTATGTTTTAGCCTCCAGTCCCCTAATCATCCTGGTTGCTCTTCTCTGCCCTTTTTCTAGAGTCTCAACATCTTTTTTATAATGTGGTGAACAAAACTGGATACAGGACTCTAGGTGTGCTCTTACTAAGTCTTTATAGAGTGGTATTAGTACTTCCCTTGATTGTATCCCTCTGTTAATACAATTTAGGATTGCATTAGCTTTTTTGGCGGCGGCTGCACACTGCCGGCTCCTATTTAGTTTGCTGTCCACTAAGACTCCAAGAGTTACTCTCACAGTTACTGCTATTGAGCTGGTTTCACCCAGTCTATATGTGTACTTTGGGTTTTTCTTGCCTAAGTGTAGGACTTTCCTTTTCTCTACATTGAAGATTTTTCTCTACCTAGTTGCATCCCTTGGAAGCAGCGGAGGGTGAGCAGGTCATACAGCGGTTGTTCACGAGCTCAGAAGCACATTCTTTCCAACTCCAGAGCTTGGAAGAGGAAAAAAATGGGGGGGAAACACAAGAGATCTCTTTTCCAGGGTTCCTCCTCCACCTTCCCTGCTTGTGGAGAGACTGGTAATTCGTCACCGAGAGGAGAATCTGCTTTTATGGGTACTGTTGGCCTTACAGCTGGGTTCTTGTGGGGAAACGAATAGACGGCTGAACGCGTGCAGCTGCTAAGGAACATTCACCCTGGATCACCTGCCTTTCCAGTAATGTCCCCCCCACCCCCGTGGCCCTCCACCAGGCCCGTTTACAGCCTGTGGAATAGGCCTGCCTAGTCATCTCAGAGCCCACACACCAGCTGTGACGCAGAGAGTGTGTTGGAGGGTTGCCCCACTTTCTTCTTCTCCCGCCAACCCGAGTTCCCATCGTTCGGAGAATAAAAAGACCCAGCTGTTTTTTGCCTGTCCGAGGAAATAAAAATAGGAAAGGGTGTAATGAAATGGATGAAAAAAAAAACAAATGAAGATTGCGGGCAGTCCTCGACTTACGACCATTCACTAAGTGACAATTTGAAATTATAATAGTACCGTCGGGGCTCTAACAAACCCACCCCCCATTCAAATCATAAGTCTCTAGCCACATCTCTCAGAGTAAAAATAATTGATTTATTAGAAGTGGCCGTGCTGGCGTTAGCTGGGTGCAGCCGACACTAAAATACATCATTCATTTCCCCCTTGACCCTGGTCTTCCCCCACCTCACCCCCGGATGTATATTCTCCAATGGGACACATCCATAGCCAAGAGTCATCAATCATGCTCTCCAGTAATAATCTTGTGTGCCAACAGCTTTGGGCTTCCAAGGCGATTATCTGAGGCACTTGAGGAATGCACTGCTTTCCCCCTCACTCCCTTTCTGCTGGCAACTAAAAAGACCAAAGGAGTTTTTTTTTTTTTTTTAGTTGACAGGTATAGGTCGTCCTCGACTTACAACAGGCTGCTTAATGACCATTTGAAGTTACGACAATGAAAAAAGGGCCTTATGGCCATTTTTCACACTTTTAAGATCATTGGAGCATCACTACAGTCACATGAGCAAAATTCAGACGGTTGGCAAGTGACTCCTATTTATGACGGTTGCAGTGTCCCGGGATCATTTGATTGTCTTTTGTGACGTTCTGACAAGCAAAGTCAACGGGGAAGCCAGATTCAATCACCATGTTACTAACTTAGTAACTGCAATGATTCACTTAACAAATATGGCAAGAAAGATTGTAAAATGGGGCTAGGGTTAGGATTATATATATTATACACACACACACATATATATATACACACATATATATAGTATATGTTCTCCTGCTTGAGCAGGGGGTTGGACTAGAGGACCTCCAAAGTCCCACCCAGCTCTATTCTATTCTGTAGATATATTCACCACCTTGAATTTCCTACACAAAATAAAAGCGGGGGGAAAATTAAATAAACGAGGTTGGATAGCACTTGGATTTTGCCTGAGGTCTGATTAGCATTTTTTAAATGTACATCCCTGCACTAAGGTTGAGAATTTTTGCCATAGGCTGTTATTATGGCAACATATTGATTTAAATGTAAATGAATTTTAATCTCATTCTGAAAGGATCCTCACCCTACCTATGTACTTTGCTGCAGTGTCTCCTCCTAATTTTGGGAAGGCTGTTCTTGGCAAAGCATTAAAGGTAAAAGATGACTGCAGAATGGTGCATGCCCCTGGAAAGGTTTTATTTGTTAAATTTATATGTCGCCAGTCTCACCATCAAGAGTCTCTGGATGAAGGGTCAAAGGGGATTCCTATGTTCCTCTTTAAAACATCCTTAACAGCGTCATGAGGACTAGAATGTTGATTTTATTTTTGGGCAAGACCACATGGCAGGATGCAACTTGAGGATCTCCTGCTTGAGCAGGGGGGTGGACTAGAAGACCTCCAAGGTCCCTTCCAATGGTGCTATTGAATTTTTGGAAGCTGCTGCTTGAGAAAATCTTAAGAGATTTCAGAGAATATTTTGGATTTTCTTTTTTTGTTTAAGAATTTGGCTTTATATTAGTTTACTTTATTGCCATTGCACCTCGTACAACGAAATCAAACACCACCTTCAGTGCACATCATGACCATGAAAATAAACACAAACACACATCCTTCACCCTCCACACATTGAACAGAAAACCTGCAACACCGCACCAACACTACACTATACAGTGGAATTCAACAGAGCTACTGCACTGGGATAGAAGCTGTTTTTCAGCCTATTTGTGCTTGTTTTTAATATTCTGTATTGTCTGCCAGGTGGTAATAGTTCAAAAAAAGGGTGTCCAGGATGAGATGGATCTTTGAGAATGGTTTTAACTTTCTTAAGGCAGCGGCAGCTATAAAGCTCTTCCAAAGAGGGGAGAGGGCAACCCATGATCCTCTGGGCAATGACATTAAACCCTCTGGAGTGCTTTCCGATCTGCCACTGTGCAACTGGCAAAACATACACAGGTGCAGTAAATTAAGAAACTCTCTATGGTGAAGTGGTAGAAGGTCACCAGCAGTTTCTCATTCAGTTGTTGTTTCCTGAGAAGTCTCAGGTCGTATAATCTCTGCTGGGCCCCTTTGACCAGTGCTGCAATGCGAGCACCCCAGGTCAGGTCCTCTTTTAGGGTAACACCCAGAAACTTAAAACTGCCCACTTGTTCCACTCGGTCTCCATTGATAAGCAAGGGCTGGATGTCTGATCTGTTCCTTCTATAATCCACTATAAGCTCCTTGGTCTTCTTGGTGTTGAGGACCAAGTTATGGTCTCCACACCACGAAAGCAACCGGTCATCTCGGTAAGAAGACTCATCCCCTCCTCCGGAGATGAGTCCCACCACTGTTGTATCCTCTGCAAATTTAGCAATAGTATTACTAGCGTGAGTGGGAATGCAGTCATGCACATAAAGAGCATAGAGTAATACGCAACCTTGTCATGTACCAGTGTTAAGAATAAGGGCTGAAGAGATATGATTACCTAATCTGACCCTCTGTGAGGGTCAGGAAATCCATAATTCAAAGGCAGATTGAATAATAGAATTGTGTTCCTAGCGTTCTTCTGTCAATCCTCAAAAGAGAAGAAGGAAGGGGTGGCACGAATATTCCTTGATATATTTTCCTTTATTTTAGGTAGCACGGCCTTCCTCTACCTCACAGCAAAAGAGTTTATGTGGTGTAAAAAGAGCTCCAGGACTGGCTTCGTTTTCCAGGAATTAAATATGATTCTGAATATCCCTCAATAAGAATGACCCCGGCTTTGCATTGGGTGGGGAGCCGAGTTTGACTCAATCCGATTTCATTTCCTTCTTTCGTCAAGATTTCCCAGGGACACCATTGCATTGTGTGAACGGACCCTGTCGATTCCTTCCACGGTATATCGAATCAACTTACACATCAGCATTTCTCAGCCTTGGCAAGTTTTAAGATGGGTGGACCTCAACTGGGGAATTCTGGGAGTTGAAGTCCACCCATCTTAAGCTTTCCAAGGTTGAAAAACACTATTAAGTTGTTCCCTGTTGGTCCCATGAATCTTTTATTTCATGTCCCCAGCAAGTTCTCTCTTTCAGCATCCCCCACCCACCTCCAAGATCCTCCTCCCTAGACATCCTGCTTCCCACAAGCCTAGAAACCCAGGGAGGGTGTACCTGGGACAGGAAGAGACCACTTCCCTCTCAGGAACCCCTACAAAAGCCCACTTTGGTTGCCACCCATGTGGGGCAGGGGTTATCAGAAGTCAGGACCTCATTTCCTTCTCCCCCCAACCCGTACTATAAAAGGTTGATTCCCAGCTGCAAACTCTCCCCCTTGGGTTAAATCCAGCTCCTAAATCGCATCTGGCTTGTCCTCACAAGAGGATTTTGGACTTTCAGCTGCAAAGTTGCCCAGAGGGATCTCATCCAAATGCTCACCACGCCTAACCCTGCTTAGCTTCCACACCCAGCCCTTTTTTTTTTTTTAGCTGTCCCAAGTTCTGTTTTCAGCTCCCCTTATTTATTTTGCCCTCCTCCTCTTCTTCTTCTTCTTCTTCTGCCGGTGAGGCTCCAGCTTTCTGCGCCCCTCCCTTTGCCACATCTGGCTTAGCCAAAGCTTTCCTTTGTCGGCCGCGACGCTGGAAGGGGTGGGTGGGTGGAGAGCCCCCGTTTCCAAGAAGCCGGGAAGGCAGGAGGCAGCTTGCACAAGCCAAATAACGCTCTGCCTTCCCACCCAGGATAAATACACACAGTCCCGGGCTCACGTGACAGCTGCTCGTCCTTGGCTTTGAGGTAGTTCTGTTTAGTCAGCCGAGGGGTGGGGAGTGGGAGAGAGGAGTGGGAGGCCGGCGTCTATATATAGCCTCGACCCACAGGTAAATGCGTCAAGGGCCTGCTCGGTTGACGCAGCTGGCAACGCAAGAGCCCGGAATGCTTTGTGTGCGCGTGTGTTTGGGGTGTGCGCGCATGTGCACCTCCTTCCTTGGAGATTTCTGCACACACACACACACACACACACACACACACACACACACACACACACACACACACACACACAGAGAGAGAGAGAGAGAGAGAAAGACAGAATGAGAGAGAGAGAGAGAGAGAGAGAGAAAGGGACAGTAGCAGAGAGATAGATACTAGCAAAAACACATACTAGCACAGAGAGAGAGAGAGAGAGAGATACTAGCAGAGAAAGACTTACTAGAAGAGAGAAAGAGACATACTAGCAGAGAGAGAGAAATGGGGAGAGAAAGAGACATATTAGGAGAGAAAGAGAGACTCCTGCTCTCTGAGTCTAAAACCAGAAGCCTTAAATTTGGACCCAATTCCTGGAAGCTTTAAAACAGCTGCCTTGCCAGATTTTTACTGCTGAGCTTGCCAGTTTGACAGGAACCCATAATTGTTGTTGTTTTTTGCCCTGCATGGGAAAAAAAAGAGAGAGAGAGAATCTGAGTTCTTATCAAGTCTGCTAGAATTTTTGGACGTGCTTGCTGGAGTAAAGGAAGGAAATCAACCTTGACTGCCCTTTGGAAGGATAGAAGCTGAAGTTGAAATGTTCCAATACTTGCCACAAAGAAGAGAGAGCCAACCTATTCTCCAAAGCACCTGAAGGATGCTAATGAGAAATTTCCTGACAGAAGAATTAATCCGTTGTGGTTAATTGTGGGGTGTTTCCACGCTGGAGGTTTTTAAGAAGGGATTGGGCAACTCTTTGTCTGAAATAGGGTTTCCTGCCTGAGCAGGGGGTTGGACTAGAAGACCTCCAAGGTCCCTTCCAACTTTTGTTATTCTGTTAAGTGTTTTGGCCACCAAATGAGAAGAGAGGACTTCTTGGAAAAGACCCTGATGTTGAGAAAGATGGAAGGCAAAAGGAGAAGGGAATGGCAGGGAATGGTGAAATCACAACACAACGAAGATAGGACACAGTGGAGGGGGGACTGGCATGCTGTGGTCCATGGGGGTCACAAAGAATCACACATGACTTATCAGCTGAACAACACAATTGGGGCAAGTGTCAACTGAACAAATGCAGAAGCTATTTTTTTCTCTCTCTTGCGTCTCCTGAGGTTTGGAGAATCTCAGAGGGATTTTGAGGAGGTTTGGGGAAAACAGGAATTGGCTTAGAAACCAAAGGATATCCTTTTCATTAACAATTTCCCCCTCCAAGCGAATCACTTCTCTCTGCATTCGCTTCAAACTATTCTACATCACTTTCATTGAAAGATGTGCCAGCTGTGTTCACAGGAGCATCTGGGCAGGTCAAAAAAAAAAGCCAAAATGGCAACCACAGCCACACAAGGAAAGTTGACATGTATAAAAAATTTTTTTTAAAGGATGGAGTTCCCCTCACAGAGCTGCTATTTGGAGTTTTATAGCCCCTTTGTAGATTCCTCTGAAAAGCAACATACAAGTTAAACCAGAGGCCTCCAACCTTGGCAACTTTAAGACTAGTGGACTTCAACTCCCAGAGTTCCCCAGTCAAGGAATTCTGGGGAGCTGAAGTCCGCAAGTCTTAAAGTTGCCAAGGTTGGAGACCCCTGAGTTAAAACACATAGCCTATGGCAGATAACCTTGTTTAGTTTTAGTTCAAGCATGCTGGCTGAGGAATTCTGGGAACTGAAGTCCACAAGTCTTATACATGTGGAGACACCCATCCTTAACAGGTCACCATAGCTCTTCTCCATGTCTTCAAACTCATTCTTTAGTGGGTCATGAGGCAAAGTATAGTAGCACCCCATATATATAGCCATATATAGTGGCACAACAGCAACTGGCAAAGCATCCTGGCTGAATCCGCATACTATCCTTTCAGTAAACATGAAAGTTCTTCCTCCGCTCCCCACCTCTGTGGATATGATGTTATTCCTCTGTGGAAATGCCTTGTGGGAGGGGAAGATCAGAGCTGGCTTGTACACCACTCCCACCCTCCAGCCTGGGAATCAACCGGGATGCCCAAGATTGGGGCCCCACCCAGCTCTGCTGGGAAAAAGAACCCCTGACCTCCACCCGGCAGCTGAACCAACAACTGGGAAGCAAACACAGTTTATTTCTGAAAGGACCAGGATCTCAGCCACCCACTGCCTGCAGCTTTCCCATCCAGGATGATATGTGTGAAATGTGTACAGCAGGGGTGGGAGTCAAATTTTTTTTACTACCCGTTTGGTGGGCTTGGCTTGGTGAATACTGCAAAATCTCCATTCCCTCCCCACCCCACTAACCTGCTTTCCAGCTCCGTTCTCCTGTGCAGGGGAATTAAAGGAGACCCAGCCGATAAGCTGGACTCAATGGGAGGCAGAGAATAGAAGGGGGCAGAGCTAGTCAGAGGTGGGATTTGTGGGTTCTCCGAACTAAAACTTTCCGCTACTGGTTCTCCAGAACTGCTCCAGAACTTGCTGAATACCACCTCTGGTATACAGGTAGACTTACAACCATTTAAAGGGGAATATTTGTAGCTCAGGGTTGACATGAGGGGTCCTTGGTGCTCTTTGAGGTTGTAAACAGGACTAGCCCTGATGATGTTATCTAGTTGGGTAATGAAACGTCTGCAAGAAAACAAGCAACACCAAGGACCCCCACTTGCGACCAGCTTTACTTAGCGACTGTTCAAAGTTACAACAGCACTGAAAAAAGTCACTTAACAATTCTGGGAGTTGAAGTCCACCCTGACAAACACTGATGGAGACAAACCCATGTCCAAGGTTTAAACTTAATTTATGGAGGGTGATCTTGATTAGTTTTACTTCCAAGCATGTTGGCTAGAGAATTCGGGGGAATTGAAATCCACATTTCTTTAAGTTGCCCAGGTTGAAAAACACAGTTAAAGATAGTCCTCATCTTAAAGTTGTCCCAGAGTTGGTATTCAGCCGGTTCTGACCAGTTCTGGAGAACCGGTAGCGGAAATTTTGAGTAGTTTGGAGAACTGATCAATCCCACCTCTGACTGGCCTGCCTGCCCCCATCTATCCTCTGCCTCCCATTGAGTCCCAGCTGATGGGCTGGGTCTTCTTTGGTTGCCCTGCACAGGAGAACGGAGCTGGAAAGCAGGTTAGTGGGGTGGGGAAGGAATGGGGATTTTGCAGTATCCTTCCCCTGCCACGCCCACCGAGCCACAACCACAGAACCGGTAGTGAAAAAAAAGGTGAATCCCACCACTGATTGTGCATATGGTCATAAGTCATGAAGGTCATAAAGCGTATCACCATTGTGACCAATCCATCTTACAGCCAAGCTTGCACTGTTGCAGTTTCCCCATGGTCACATGATCAACGTTCAGGTGTTTGGCAACCAGCAGGTATATACGATGGTTGCAGCATTCTTTCTCTCTCTCTCTCTCTCTCTCTCTCTCTGTGTGTGTATGTGTGTTAGGTGACTGCCCTATGCAAGTTTCCCAGCCGGCTTCTGACAAGCAAAGTTAATGGGGGAAGCTGGATTTGTTTAATGATCACTTAACTGCAGGGATTCACTGAACAACCATGGCAAAATAGGTTGTAAAATTAGGTGATTCTCACTTAACAACTGCCCTGCTTGTAGCCAACAGAAACTCTTAAGTCTCAATTGTGGTGATCATTCGAGAACTATGTGTATAATGGTAAGGGACCCTCTGTAGCGCTTTAGCCACTATTAGCCACTAGGATAGCTAGGTAGCCAGCCTTAGTCTAGAGCAGGGGTGTCCAACCTTTCACCTTCCCTGGGCCACATTAGAAGATGAAAATTTGGTTTGGGCCGCACATAAAATAAAATAACAGTAACGATACCTGATCATCCAAAAAAACCATAGAAAACATAGTTAAAATATTACATTTATTTGGAAATGAAGTTAGTGAGATGTTTTTATTATTTATTATTTATTAAAAATTATTTATATTTTATCACGGTTTATCATGGTTTATTTTCCAGCCAAATTTTGCGGGGGGAAGAAAGCTCACCGCCTCGCGCCTACCTCTCCTCCTGCAAATGGCCCGGCTGGATGAGGCAGGACTGGAAGGCAGAAGCAGCGGGGCGGCGGTGGGGGCAAAGCGGCAGCGACGGGGGGCAGAAGCAGCAGCAGCAGTGGGGGCAGAAGCGGCGGCGCGGGCAGAAGCGGCAGCGGGGGCAGAAGCGGCGGGGGCAGAAGCGGCGGGGGGCAGCGGGGGGCAGAAGCGGCGGTGGGGGCAGCGGCGGGGGCAGAAGCGGCAGCAGGGGCAGAAGCGGCAGTGCCGGCGGGGGCAGCAGCGGCAGCGGCAGCAGTGGCAACAGCAGGAGGTGGCGCTCTGACAGCGCCCGCCTTTTCTGTTGCTGCTTGGCATGGTGCTCGCCTCGCGCCTGCCTCTCCTCCTCCTCCTCCTCGCTGGCTCTGGCACAAAGGTTGGGGTGGGCACTGGGCCGCATTACAAGGCGACCTGGGCCGCATGCGACCCGCGGGTTGGACAAGCCTGGTCTAGAGCAAAGGACTTCAAACTTGGCAACTTTAAGACTTGTGGACTTCAACTCCCAGAATTCTCCAGCTGGCTGGAGAATTTTGGGAGTTTGAAGTCCACAAGTCTTAAAGTTGCCAAGTTTGGGGACCCCTGGCCTAGAGGAGTCGAGCCTCAGGAGACGTCTCTTTAGCACTTTTTTCCCCATTAACCAACTTTATTAAAAAGGCATCAGCTGCAGTTCACTTCAGACATAATTCGATAAAAGGCCTTTTAATTCATCTTTGTAAAAAGTCTGCAACGCTTAGCGTCCTGCAGAGCAGGGAGACAGAACAAGGCCATTACTCTGATTAATGAGGAGGGTTAAAAAAAAAAAGTCTGCTTCAATGCTTCCCTGCAAGACAAACAAAAGGAATAAAAATATTACACAGACTCCACTGGAAGCCATTTTTGTGATAGTCTGTAAGCTGCTTGTCCGTGCAGTTTTCTCGGCTACAGATTCAGGTTGAAGGTTGTCACTGCTAAAATAATGACTGGCCCCAAGTCACCCGATTGGCTTTCGGGCCTAAAGCAGAACTGGAATTCAGGTCTGACAAAATCACTAGAAGACACCTTAGAGATCTTCTAGTCTGCCCTCTCCGCTGCCCAAGGCAATAATCCTCAGACCATCCTAGGCTGTTTCTTGGTGTCATAACCCTTGTGGTTAGGAAATTCCTTTCAAATTTGGATCTTGGTCCATAAAACTTCCAGGCCCTGCTCCTTGTCTTAGCTTTGGGCCTTATCTACATATATTAAAACTCTCCTTGTCATGAGCTTTAGCTGGACAAAATGGTGTGTCACAGGACGACAATTTTTGAAACAAGGTCACATCAAATTGACTAATGTGCTCAAAACCTGGGACAAAATCATAATTCCCAAGGGAATGATATTTGAGGAAGTTGTGGCTGCTTCAGTGCTACTTGCTGATCCTGGGATGCTGTTACTGTTGCAGTCACACGGACTTCATTTTCAATGTGCAAGTGACAGTTTCCCAGTCACTCTAGCAATCCCTTGCTCACTTCCTTCCCTCTACCTCCTCCGGCAGCAGCCATTTACCTGCCTGCTATAAAGGGAAGGGAACCTTTCATGTTCCCTGCCAGATTCTCACATGGAAACTCAATGGAAAAGCCGTGGGAAGTTGGAAATTGTTCCTGCTGCGCCCACTGCTTTTTGCCTGCCTTTGGTCATTTGGTTTCTCTGTTTAGGTAAGGAAATATTTCTGTAATGACCTAATAGGGCGCAGGTTGCCTAGTGGAAAATACATCTACACTCTCTTCGCTGGGATTAGTCCTTCCTGGATTGGAAGATTATAATCATGTCTCCATTTTTTCTTTCGTAGGCTAAATATATCCAGTATTTTTCATCCTCCTTGCATTGTGGTGACCTAAATTTTATAATGCCTTGGTAAGACCAGACTTGGAATACTGCATCCAATTTTGGTTGCCATGATATAAAAAAGATGTAGAGACTAGAGTGCAGAGAATAGCCGCAAAGATGATTAGGGGACTGGAGGCCAAAACATATAAAGAATAGTTGTCGGAATTGGGTATGTCTAGTCTAATGAAAAGAAGGGCTTGGAGTGACATGATAGTAGTGTCCCAATATCTCAGGGGCTGCCCCAAAGAAGAGGGGGTCAAGCTATTCTCCAAAGCACTGAAGGCAGGAGAAGAAGCAACGGATGGAAACTAACCAAGGAGAGAAGCAACCTAGAACTAAGGAGGAATTTCCTGACAGAACAACCAGTCAGTGGAACAACTTGCCTTCAGAAGCTGTGAAGGCTCCAACACTGGAAGATTTTAAGAAGAGACTGGACAACCATTTGTCTGAAGTGATGTAGGGCAGGGGTATCAATTGCGTCATCACAGCAGCATCACGTGATGTATCGGGACTTCCCTCCACCTTTGTTAAATCGGATATGGGTGTGGCCAGTGTGTGACGCATCTGTGCTACAGGCCGCAAGTTTGACAGCCCTGGTTTCCTGCTTGAGCAGGGGGTTGGACTAGAAGACCTCCAAGGTCCCTTCCAACTCTGTTATTCTCTTTCTGTCAAATGGGACACCGAGGAGTGCACACCTAGTCTTAACTCCGTATTCCTTCATCTTGGCAACTTTAAGATGTGTGGACTTCAATTCCCAGAATTCTCCAGTCAGAGGAATTGCCTTAACCACAAGGCAAACTGACTCCCACCGACTGAATAACAGTGTAATAAATCAAAAACAGTTTCTTTCAGGCTGGGTAAGCCAAAAGAAAGTTGAGAGATCCTTAGTAAGACCACACCTAGAGTCCTGCATCCAGTTTTAGTCACCACATTATAAAAAAGATGTTGAGACTCTACAAAAAGTGCAGAGAAGAGCAACCAGGATGATTAGGGGACTGGAGGCTGAAACCTATGAAGAACAGTTGCAGGAACTGGGCCTGGCTAGTCTAGTGAAGAGAAGGACCAGAGGAGACATGAAAGCGGTCTTCCAATATTTGAAGGGCTGCCACAGAGAGAAAGGGGTCAAGCTGTTTTCCAAGGCCAGACTAGGAATAATGGATGGAAACTGAACAAGGAGAGATTCAACCTGGAAATAAGGAGAAACTTTCTGACAGTGAGAACAATCAACCCATGGAACAGAAGTTGCCCTCGGAAGTTGTGGGAGCGCCATCACTTGAGACCTTCAAGAAGAGATTGGACTGCCATTTGTCAGAAATGGTGTAGGGTCTTCCCCTTAGGTGGAGGGGGGGGGTTGGACTAGATGACCTACAAGGACTCTTCCAACCCTGATGATCTGTTATCTGTTTATCTGATAGAATCCCTGAAAACCTGGGGCCAATATTAGAAACTTCCGAATATTGGAAGGCGATGTTGTTTAAAACAAGCTAAATGGAAAATGATCCAATGCCAGATATAGCATATTGGTTCCCCACACCACCACTTTAATTAAATGCAGGTGCAATGAAAATAGAGGCTCTTTTCACAGCCTTTGCTAGTAGCAAATGCTGGCTGGGGAATTCTGGGAGTTGAAATCCCCACATGTTAAGGTTGAAAAGGTTGAACAATATTCCTCGGGGCAAACCTTTCCGTGTGGATGCGCTTTCCCTGTGGCATTCTGGCCCCCGAGGTTCTCCCTGTTGGGTTTCCTGCCTATCACGATGCGGTTAAAAGGGGGAGGGAGGGCAGGACCCCTCCCCAGACAGGAAATCCGGACCCCCTCCTTCTTTCCTGTTCCAGGCCAAGGCAGCTGCAATTGCGGCTCGCTTTAAAATAAAGCTGTTCCTATGGCAACGGAGAGGGTTGTTGTCGTCGTTTTTTTTTTTTTTTTTCCCCTGAAGTGTGAATGAATGAATTGCAGATGAATGAATTGATTTCCCTGGGTTGGGGTGGCCCCTCCCCCCTCCCCTCCCGAGTTCCCAGTTCCAGGAAGGTTCAAGCGGGAAGGATAGGAAGGTGGGGATCGAACTGGGTATCCACCCGGATACTTCTCTCGCCAGAATGTTCTTCACAGCAACCCTGGCAGGCAGCAGTTCCACGGGTCAAGCCCCTTCCTTTCCCTTTCAACACCCTGAATCCCGCGAGAATAGGTTGGGAAGTACAACTATTTCAGATCACACCGATGGGGTGTGTTGGGTGGGGTGGGGGTAAAGGTAACCTGATTTGATGTAACAGGTAACAGGACGTTTATACACTCCAGTTTCTTTTTTTCAAACCTTTTGCGTGCAAGAAAAATAACTTGCAACTCCAATCCTGGGACTCCGATCCTGGTTTTCCTGCCAACTCTATTGGGCATGGGCAGAGAGGGGAGGAGAAGCCTTGGCCCTTTCCCAGCGAGTGCAGAAGCAAAACGGGGACTGGAGTTTGCGGAAGCGGAAGGAATGGACAGAAGTCTTCTTCCAAGGTTTTTTATTACTACAGGTAGTCCTCGACTTACAACCGTTCCTTTAGTGATTGTTCAAAGTAACAATGGCACTGAAATAATGTGATTTATGACCATTTTTCACGGTTACGAACTTTGAAGCATCCCCCGCGATCCTGTGATCAACATTCGGATGCTTGCAACTGCTTCATATTTATGACGGTCGCAGTGTCCCGGGGTCAGGTGATCCCTTTTTGCAACCTTCTGACAAGCAAAGCCAATGAGGAACCCAGATTCACTTAACAACCAGGTTACTAACTTAACAACTGCAGTGATTTACTTACTGTGGCAAGAAAAGTTGTGAAATGGCGCAAAACTCAGTTAACTGTGTCACTTAGCAACAGATATTTTAGGCTCAATTGTGATCATAAGTTGAGGACTATCTTTATCTGGATATAGTGTGGTAAAATCGATTCCCTTCTGATATCAGTACTGTGGTACAAGTTGTCCTTGACTTACAACCATTCACTTAGAGACTGTTTGAAGTTATGCAGGAAAACTGACTTACAACCAGTCCTTGCACTTACGATCATCGTAGCATTCCCCATGGTCATGTGATTAAAATTTGGTTGCTTGGCAACTGGCATGTATTCACAATGGCTGCAGCATCCCAGGATCATGTGATTGCCATTTGTGACAGCCGGTTTCCAACAAGCAAAGTCAACGGGGAAGTCAGGTTCGCTTAACGACTGCACAGTTCGCTTCACAACTGCAGTGATTCGTCTAATGACCATGGCAATATATATATATATATATATATATATATATATATCACAAACTTGGATGTGGCTCAATTACCTTGCTTAGCAATGGAAATTCTGGTCCCAAATGCGGTCATAAGCCGAGGACTAACCGTATGGCTGCAATGGAGAAAATTTGCGGGACTTGGAGATGGAATTTTGCACAGGGAGAAGCTGAGCATCGTTTTAGTTCGTAAATGTCCCTGGTTTTGCTAACCTTGCTTCTTGGATAATTGGGCGCTAATTATTTATTTTGATATTCCAAATATTTACATGCTAACCAAATAATAAACTTTCTAGACCAGCCACTTATTTATTTATCCATCACATTTCTACCCCTGCAATTAATGAAATGCTTGGCAGTTGTGGTAATTAGCATCCCAATTAAAAGATTCACAGTAAGGCTAAAATTATAATTATATTAATAAGGCCTACAATATAATACACACACACACACACACACACAGATAGAGAGACACACATACATCCTGTTTCCCCCAAAATACGACTTACCTGGAAAGTAAGTCCTAGATTGATTTTTACATGTGCGTTCAATATAAGCCCTACCCCCCAAAATAAGCCCTAATTAAGATCCCACCCACTCCAGAGTGCATAGGTAAGAAGCTAGGGTGGGGAGTGGTGGAACTGCCCTACTACTTACCTTTGGACAGCTGTAGCCAGGCCTCGCACGCTCCAACACCTGCCTTGCCAGCCCATTTCTTCTGCGGCTTTCCTGAAGGCCTCTGTAGCTGAAAACAACGCTCTGGATTGATCCGGAGCTCTGTTACCGGGTGCAGAGGTCTTCAGGACAGCCTTGCCAGCCGCAGAAGAAGAAGTTCCTGAAGGTCTCTGACAGTGAAAAGGAGACCTGGGGCGATGCGCGCAAGTGAGGTTAGTCAGTGGACGACTTCCCCCGAAAATAAGACCTGGTGCCTTTTTTTGGTGGCAAAAAAATAAAATAAAAAAATAAGACAAGGTCTTACTTTTCGGGAAAACACCGTACGTACAAACAAAATTAAACAGGACTGGGCATCTTAATTAATCCCTTACAAACCCTTTGGAGTCAGAGTCTGCAAAATTTTCAGGAAGGCTAGAACAATGGAGTGAGACAAAAACGTCAAGACGGCAACCACAAAATTCCTTTCCTAGGCTCCATCCCCTTTTCCGCCTGCATTGCCTTCTTCCAACTGGCTGACAAGGGGACCATATATTTCTCAGGTTGTTTAGTTTAATGTAGCCTCTTCCCTGCCCTCCATCTCTGCCCTGTTCTATAATACAGATATTCTGCCTCGTTGTTTTGCTTTGTCCCAAGTTACTGCTTCAACATCATCGATGCTGTAAAGGAGAGGCCTCTAACCGTGGCACTTTTAACTCCCAGAATTCCCCAGCCAGCCATGGTGGGGAGATGTGATATCGCTTCAAACAGTTGCTGTGAACAGTCATAAATCAAGGACTATCTGTACAGTAATAGAGGGATGAATGACTCCATGAGGAGAGGCTCGTCATGATCTGTAACTGTAAAAAAAAGGTGATAAGGGAAAGGGGAAAGCAAGGATCTAGCCATATCTTAAATGCCTTTCCATTTTGTTCATTTGGGGAGTGGGGTTGTCTTTGAGTCAGTCTTGTTTCTTAGCTAGATTGGTTCCTTTATTTTTCTTGGCAAGTTTTTCAGAAGTGGATATCCTTGGCCTTCTCCTTCTTCCCAGGAGGACTGAATCAAAAGTACACCAGTCGGCTCCATGCACAAGGCAGGACTAGAACTCAGTGTTACTCGGTTTCTAGCGTGGCTGGCTGGGGAATTCTGGGAGTCGAAATCCACAGGTCTAAAAGTTGCCAAGGTTGGACACCCCTGCACTATGCCAAACTGCTCTCATCCTCCCAAAAATGCCGAGCAAAACCAGCCCTCCTGAGATGTGAGGTTTTCTACTCTGCAGAATAGAGAAGAACAGAGTTGGAAGGGATCTTGGGAGGTCTTCTAGTCCAGCCCCCTGCTCAAGCAGATGACCCTATACCCGTGACGGCAAACTTATGGCACAGGTGGCACACAGAGCCATTTGTGTGGGCACGCAAGCCCCAGCCAAATGTACCTGCACTGTGCATGTGCGCACCTCCTAGCTGATTTTCAGCCCATTTGAGCCTGTTTTCTCCCTCCCACGGGCTCGAGGGAAGCCTCTGCAGCCTCGGGAGGCCAAAATTAACAGGCCTTCCGGAAATACCGGAAGTGCCCAAACAGGCCTATTTTTTGGCCTCCCGAAGTTGCAGAGGCTTCCCTCGACCCTCCAGGAGGGCGAAAACAGCCTCAAACAGGCCAGAAATCAGCTGGGAGGTGCGCATGTGCAGTGCAGGTGAAAGGGTGGGATGGGTGTGTTGCTCACAACATGCACAGGGGTGGGGCGCATTGCATTGTGGGTGCCAGCGCACACACACGTGCTTTCGACACACCACAACAAAAAGGTTTGTCATCACTGCCCTACACCATTCCAGACAAATGTCTGTCCAAACTCTTCTTAAATGGAGCATTCACAAGCAACTTGTTCCACTGATAAAATGTTTTCCCGGTCAGAAAGTTTTTCGAACTTGGTTCTCTGCTTGACTAGTTTGTATTTGGTGCTTCTTGTCCTGCCTTCAGGTGCATTAGAGAATAGGTTGAGCCCTTCTCTTCTTTGTGGCAGCCCCTCAAATATTGGAAGACTGCTATCACGTCACCCCTAGTCCTTCTCTTACCCTGTTCCTACAACCGTTTATCACTGTATGTTAATCACAGTATGATTAGAACTCAAGGTTACTCAGAATCACCCAGTTTCCAGCCTGGTGCCTTAAGCTACTACACCAAACTGCCTCTCACCTTCTCGTGAATACTGAGTCAAACCAGACCAGCTGAGATTTGTGGTTTTCTACTCTGCTGGTAGCGGCACAAGTTGCCTCTTGCAAACTTTCCTTCAAGGGCAATCTGATCTGCATCACACTGAGAGGGGGGAGAGGATGGGGTGGGAATGCGGGGAGACTGGGCTGCTGCGGGAAAGCCAGCCAGGCCATAAAAATCCCCCCCCCTCCTCCTTCTCCCTCTCCTCCATCATCCAGGGATATTTTTAGCACCAGCCCAGGCCAAGGACTACATACAAGAAAAATTCTGGGCAAGAGAACTGCATAGCCGACCGCTGGACCTCTGCCGAGACAGCTGCAATTGCAATGCAAAATCCCTCTCCATTCAGGGTGACCCTTCACCCCGACTCCATTCCAGACAGGCAACAACAGTGCTTTGGACACAAGGGACAATTGTCCAGAGCTTTGCCTCCCCTCCCTCCGTGATAAGATTCCTGACAGCAAGAACAATTCATCAGTGGAACGGCTTGCCTTCAGAAGTTGTGGCTGCTCCAACGCTGGAGGCTTTGAAGAGGAGATGGGACAACCATTTGTCTGAAATGGTACAGGGTCTTCTGCTTAGTAGGGAGTTGGACTAGATGACCTAACAGAGGGATAGAATCAAGATCACGCGAAGTGTTAATGCCTCTTTATAATCCCTTGATAAGGCCACACTTGGAATATTTGCATCCAGGTTGTAAAAAAAGACGTGGAGACTCTAGAAAGAGTGCAGAGAAGAGCAACCAAGAGGATTAGGGGACCGGAGGCTAAAACATATGAAGAACGGTTGCAGGAACTGGGTTTGTCTAGTTTGATGAAAAGAAGGACTAGGGGAGACAGCAGTGTTCCAGTATCTCAAGGGCTGCCACAAAGAAGAGGGAGCCAAGGTATCCTTCAAAGCACCTGAAGGCAGGACAAGAAGCAATGGGTCGAAATTAATCAAGGAGAGAAGCAACCGAGAACTTAGGAGAAATTTCCTGACAGTTAGAAAAATTAATCAGTGGAACAACTAGCCTCTAAAAGTTGTGAATTCCCCAACACTGGAAGTTTTTAAGAGGAGATTGGATAACCATTTGTCTGAAATGGTGTAAGGCTTCCTGACTGAGCAAGGGGTTGGACTAGAAGACCTCCAAGGTCCCTTCCAACTCTTCTATTCTATTCTATTCTATTCTATTCTATTCTATTCTATTAATTCTATTCCATTCTACTCTATTCTACCTCCAAGATTCCCTTCCAACTGTTATTCTGTTAAAATGGCAATCTGTCATTTTTAATAAAAGACTTGGCCCCCAAATTGTATGCAGAGTTTCATTGATGCAAATCAACAATTGCACATCAATCTTGCTCCAAACATGCAAAGAAAACATAGCTTAAATAACAATTAAGTAACAATTACACAATACTCTGGTTTGCAGCCAATGATGACACCTGTCTGGCTTAGAGTAGAGGTAATTCTCGACTTACCACCAGAATCAGGACCATCAATTTCTGTTGCTAAACAAGGCGGTTGTTAAGTGAGTTGCACCCAATTTTATAACTCTTGCCATGGTGGTTAAGCAAAGTACTGCAGTTGTTAAGTGAAACATGCATTCATTAAGCAAATATTTTTCCACTGACATTCTTTGTCAGAACCAGGCTGGGAAGGTCATGAATGGTGATCACACAACCTCGGGATGTTGCAGCTGTTATAAATACAGGCTGGTTGTCCAACGCCCAAATTTTGACGAAGATGGAAGCCTGTAATTGTAAGTTCAAGGACCAGTTGTCACTTTTTTCACCCTGTTATTTCACATGGTCAACCTCAATGAATGGTTGTAGTTCAAGGATGACCTGTGGTTTGCCCTTTGAGTCCCAGTGTCAAGGTTGCCTCAGAGCACGTCATGGAAGAAGTTGCCCGATCTCCAGGCTGTGGTAAAGAGGGCATCGTGTATCTCACTTTCTCCTTAATTTCTTCCTAGGGAACATTTTGTTTTATAGACTCAGGCCTAAGAATATAATAGAGTAGAGTAGATAGAGCAGAGTAGAATAGAGTAGAATAGGAATAGGGATAGGATAGGGTAGAGTAGGGTAGGGTAGACTAGAATAGGAATAGACTAGACTAGACTAGACTAGACTAGACTAGACTAGAATAGAATAGAATAGAATAGAATAGAATAGAATAGAATAGAATAGAATAGAATAGAATTGGAATAGACTAGACCAGACCAGACCAGACCAGTCCAGACCAGAATAGAATAGAATAGAATAGAATAGAATAGAATAGAATAGAATAGAATAGAATAGAATAGAATAGAATTCTTTATTGGCCAAGTGTGATTGGACACACAAGCAATTTGTCTTGGTGCAAATGCTCTCAAGTGTACATAAAAGAAAAGATACTGTTGTCAAGAGTCAAGAATCATAAGGTAAAGTTAAAGAACATAGAATATCAGAGTTGGATGAGACCTTGGAGGTCTTCTAGTCCAACCCCTGCTTAAGCAGAAGACCCTATACCAGGGGTCTCCAACCTTGGCAGCTTTAAGGCTTGTGGACTTCAACTCCCAGAGTTGAAGTCCACAAATCTTAAAGTTGCCAAGTTTGGAGACCTCTGCCCTATACCCTTTCTGACTAATGGCTGCCCAGTCTGCTCTTAAAAACCTCCAGCCTTGAAGCACCCACAACTTCTGGAGGCAAATTTCTCCTTATGTCCAGGTTGCTTCTCTCCTTGATTAGTTTCCATCCATTGTTTCTTGTCCTGCCTTCTGGTGCTTTGGAAAATAGATTGACCTTCTCTTCTTGGCGTCAGCCCTTCAAATATTATTTATTCATTTACTAAATTATTAATTTCTTCAAATAATGATAAGGTGAAATGTTTCAATTTAGGTTTTCCGAACATATTTAATCAAGTTTGTTAAAGAATAACCCATGCTTTTGTACGAGTGTCACTCATTTTTATTTGGGTTCAATGTGGAACCATTCGGTCCCATTTGAAGTTCCTACTATACTTGAATCAAGATAAAAGACTGGGACAAACTTTGTCAATTTTCCGGCTGGCCAGCCAGCTAGTTATCAAGTGCCATTAGTAAAGTAATTTTAAAAAGCAAGTTTTTTTATCCTCTAACTCAGCTTGGTTTATGACAAATCTGCCTGAGTTTACACAATGCATTTCTCCCCAAATTTATTTATTAAATTATTATGCTGCCCATTTCCCATACACAATGTTTCCAGGCAGCCTATATGTTATAAAATAAGTAAAAAATAATTAAAATATTTAAACTTCACAAATTTTTATTAAAAGCTGTACAAGTAGCCCTCGACTTAAAACAGTGACCATTCCAAGTTACAGCAACACTGATAAAAATGACATATTTTTCACTTACGACCATTGCAGCATCCCTGTGGTCACATGATCAACATTCAGATGACAACTGACTCACAGTTTCGGTGGTTGCAGTGATCCCCTTTTGTGACTTTCTGACAAGCAAAGTCAGTGAGGAAACCAGATTCACTTAATAACCACATTACTAATGTAACAGCTGCAGTGATTCACATAACATCTGTGGCAAGAAAGGCCATAAAATGGGGAAAAATTCAATTAACAAGTATCTCATTTAACAACAGAAATTTTGGGCTAAATTGTGGTCTTAAGTCAAGGATTACCTGTACTAAAACTGGAACAAAAAGGCAGACAGGGTGCGGATAAGATATTCCTATTCCATCAGTCGCCTTGCTGAATCCACCCATTGATTGGATTTGCACAAGATGTTGAACTCTAAATCGATCATTTGGGCTGTTCTTTTGCCATTGACAAGCCACAATTAAGAAGTGCCAAAGTTGGAACCGAGCAGGCCTAACATATTGTGTGAAAACAACTTCTAGTTCAGGTGACCATCTTGTGAGCAGAGGGGATTTCCTAAGCTTTGAAGTAAAACACAGCAGCTGATGACCAGAGTCAAGTAAGTAAAGATGGCAGACACAACAGTGCAAAAGTCCACCCATTTTTTTAATGGGCATTGCACATTTAAAAAAAAGTGTGTCAGTGGTATCATCACGGCTGCCATTTTGAGTTGAAACACCCTGTAAGCTGTAAGGTGGTGTTTATCAACCTTGGCAAGGTTGTAAGGTGAGTGGACTTCAACTCCCAGAATTCCCCAGCCAGTCAAGTTGGCTGATGAATTCTGGGAATTGAAGTCCACACGTCTTTAATTAAGAAACTAGAAGGTGCAGCAATGGATTCTGGGAATTGAAGTCCACACAACTTTAATAAGAGACACTGGAAGTTGCAGAGCTGAATTCTGGGGAGTTGAAGTCCGCACACCTTGCCCTCGGAAGTTGTGGGAGCATCATCACTTGAGACTTTCAAGAGATTGGACTGCCATTTGTCAGAAATGGTGTAGGATCTCCTGCTTGGGCAGGGGGTTGGACTAGATGACCTACAAGGTCCCTTCCAACTCTGATTATCTGTTAGCTGTTGCCTTAAGGTTGTTAGGTGGAGAAACACATCTGGTTGCTCTGAGTTGGTCAATACATGTAGATAAATTGAATCTTTGTGTATAGTCCTTTCATTGGGGACCTCAATCATGAATTGGATCTAAGAGCCGTGGTTGGCACAGTGCTTAAAATGCAGTATTGCAAGTTAACTCTGCCCGCACTGAGTTCGATCCTGACCGGCTCAAGGTTGACTCAGCCTTCCATCCTTCTGAGGTCGGTTTAATAAGGATCCAGATTGTTGGAGGCAAGATGTTGCTTCTGCAAAGAGTCCTGTAAAGCAGGGGTCCCCAACCACCGGGCCGCGGACTGGTACCGGTCCGTGGAACATTTCCTACCGGGCTGCCAGTTTGCTGGGCGCCGCCATCTTGTTTGACGAGAAAGTGCTTCCGGATGAGCTTTTCCGGTTGGAAAGCGGCGTTTGGGTCCTGAAGGAATCCTCACGCCTTAGTTTCATCGAAGGCAGGGGCAGCTTCGAACGAAACTAAGGCGCGAGGATTCTTTCAGCACCCAAGGCAAGGCGAGCCGAGCGACCGTCCCGAAGCCGCCCTGAAGCGAAGCCCATTGACAAAGGTACAAAGGAGGAGTTGAAGGTGGCGGGGAGAAGCGGGGAACGGCTGGCTGGCCGGTCGCTCGGCTCGCCTTGCCTTGTCATGCGTGCTGATGCTGGTACCGGGCCCTGGATCATTTTGTGATGCCGGTACCGGGCCGTGACACAAAAAAGGTTGGGGGCCACTGCTGTAAAGCAGGGATCTCCAACCTTGGCAACTTTAAGACTTGTGGACTCCAACTCGGTTGGAGACCCCTGGTCTAAATGCTACTGCTACTGCATCTCTCAATTTGGTGGACCAAATGCGTCTACTTCTGCTTTCTCAACTCTATGTCCCAGCATACCCCACCCAAATTGGCGTCTGGCCCTCTCTGCCTCTTGGGGAGATCTGACTCACCAGGCCCAGCGTGAGTGGTGACTCAGCCACTTGGAGCTCAGCTCTGCTCAGCCACATCGCTTCGTGCCAGCCCTTCCCTTCGCCACGTCAAAGCCAGAGACCTCAGCTGACCCAGTTGCCAGGAAAGTGGGCAAGGGACAAGGGCTTCTGGAGCATGTGCAGAAGGAAAAGGCCATCCATGCTTGGCAGATGGAAACCAGCCAGGCTCAAGGGATGCACTGCACTGGCAGGGCGAAGAATGTGAGGAAGGGTTGCGGAAAGCGGAAATGGATTCCTAAATGGGTCAAAGTGAAAACTAGCAGGTTTTCCAATCAAGGCTATTTTATCAGAGAGAGGGGGGAGAGAGGAGGAAGAGGGATGAGGGAAGAGGAAAAAGGAAAGGAAAGAAAAGGAAGAAGAAAAAAGGAGAAAAAGGATGAGGAAGGGAGGGAAGGGAGGTAGAGGAGGAAGGGAGGAGAGAGAGGAAGGAAGGAGGAAGAAGGAAGGAAGAGGAAGGGAAAGGAAGGGAAGGGAAGGAGGAAGGAAAAGGAAGATTGAAAAGGAAAAGGAAAAAACAGAAAAAGGATGAGGAAGGGAGGGAAGGGAGGTAAAAAAAGGAGGAAGAGAGAGTGAAAGGGAAGGGAAGATAAAAAGGAAGGAAAGAACAATAGAAAAAGGATGAGGAGGGGAGGGAAGGAAGGAAGGAAGGGAAGGATGAAGAATCATTGCAACTATTCAGTCAGCAACCAGTCGTTAAGTGAATCTGGCTCCCCCACTGATTTTGCTTGTCAGAAGTTCACAACAGATGGTCGCATGACCCCCGGGGACACCGCCTACCAAGCATCCGAATTTGGATCTCGTGATCATGGGGATGCTGCGATGGTCTCGAGTGTGAAAAACGGTCAAAAGTCCCCTTTCTTTCAGTACCGTTGTAACTTTGAATGGTCACTAAATGGATGTTAACTCGAGGAGATTCAGGTACTTGACTGTTTCTTGGAGTTGACCATGCAGATTTCAAATGGGGCTAAACAGCAGGAAGTGCCTCAAAAAAAAAAAACACCTCCAAACACCAGTGCCTCTGACCACACGCAAAGTGTTTCTTTCCTCCTATCTGGGCAACCTGGCTTCCAACTTACCTGAGAATCAGGGGGGTGTAGAAGTGATTCCCCAGGCTCAAACTCCTTCCGCCCCACACAACAAGGGTGTAGCCTTATTAGCTAGTTGGGTCAGGCACTTTCCGCATCTCATTCCAAGAACGTTTGGGTGTGTCCTTCCCAGGCTGGTGGCTGAGCAGCAGAAACCGAATTGTAGGTGGGGAAGCCAAAAGGAATGACCTCACCTCGGCCCACACTCTGCATGTGCTCAGTGGCCCCCTTGACTGCCCCACCACAAGCACCAAGAACAAGCTGGGCAATGGAGGGGACAAGAGGCAAGTCCTTGACCACTTTGCGCATGCCCCAGAGTAACCTTTGCCATCCTTATTGTGAGCCGTGCAATGAGCTGCAACTGCAACACCTTAGGATCCCCAAGTTGGAAGCGATTGTCACACATGATCCAGGCCTGGTGCAGTACAGATGGTCCTTGACTTATGACCAGAACTAACCCCTCCCAAAAAAATTTCTGTCGCTAAGCAAGACATTTGTTAAGTGAATTTTGAACACACACCCCTTCCTTGCCAAGGAATAACCACAGTTGTTAAGTTAGTTGACATGGTTGTTAAGCTCCCCCATTGAGTTTGCTTGTTGGAAGGTCGTAAAAGAGGATCACGTGGCCCTGGAGACATTGCAACCGTCATAAATAGGAGTCAAGATGCCAAGGGTCTGAATTTTGGTCACTGACCCTGGGGATGTTGAGAGGGTCGTAAGTGTGGCATATGGTCGTAACTCTATGTTTTCAGTGCCGCTGTCACTTTGAACGGTCACTAAGTGAACTTTTGTACGTTGAGGACGATCCCCATTTCAAAGCTTCCGACTTGTCTGTCTGGGACTCGCACTTCCCTTTTTCTCAGAGAAAAAGAGCCACTTGTCAGATCAGGCCAAAGGCCATGCATAACTTTCCCACGGTTTCCAAGGTAGACTGCCTCCAGCCAAGGAGGATTCTAGTGCACTGAAGGATTCTAGTGCACAAGGAATGTGGCCAGACTAAATCAAAAGCCCCACTTTGGTTCACCTGCGGCCAACTGACCGGATGGCCTCAGGTACTTCCTCCATGTGGACTGTCTCAACTTACAAAAGTTCCTTTAGTGACATTCAGACTCAAGGCTGACTTAGCCTTGGGTAAAATGAGGACCCAGATTATTGGGGGCAAGAGGCTGACTCTGTAAAACCACTTAAAGAGGGCTGTCTAAAGCACTGTGAAGCGGTATGTAAGTCTAAGGGCTATGGCTATTCAAAGTACTGAAAAAAGTGATTTATGACCATTTTTCACACTTAGGACTATTGCAGCGTTTTTTCCCCCCCAAGGTCACGTGATCAAAATTCGGACGCTCAGCCACTGACTCGTCTTCCTGACGTTGCAGTTGTCACGTCCCTTTTGCAACCTTCTGACAAGCAAAGTCAAAGGGAAAGCCAGGTTCACTTAACAACCGAACAACTGCAGGGATACAAGTTTAACAAGTGTGCCCAGCCAAGTCGTAAAACGGGACAAAATTCGATTAACCACAGAAACGTCGAGCTCCGTTGGGATCGTAAGTCGAGGGTGGCATTTGAAGCCAATGGGGTGACTCTGGCAGCCGCGCTCGGAACGGGGCTTAAAACGAGCCAGGCAGAGACTCCCTGGCGGCCCCAGAGAGGCTAGGCGCACTCTGTGCATGCCCAGAGATCCCCGCGTTTCTCCTTCCTCTGTCTGCCTCCCGGCTCCCCAGCCCCGTCTCCCCGGTTGAGCAACGCGGCGGGGCCGGGAGAGGCGCCTCGTGGCTCGGGCGGCGTCAAGCGGGGTGAGTCAACGGGCCCCGCGGGGAGCCGGGCAGAAGCGGCCAGGGGGCGAGGAGCCAGCCCGGTTCCCAGCAGGCGCTCCCGCCTTTCCCCTCCGCCCCCGGCGACCAAAGTGGACCCGCCCAGCCGCCGCCCCCACCCCCACCCGGCGCATCACAAAGCAGCGGGGCGCTCGCGGGCACATGCCGGCAGGGACCCTCCAAAGTTCAAATGGGGGGGGACGACAGGATGAATCCATCGCGAGGGGGACCTGGGGGGGGGAAGGGAGGGAGGAATTTTTTTCCCTCTCAGCGTCCTTCAGAGCCCCCTCCCCGCGGTTCCAGGTGGGTCTTGGAGAGGGACGGCCCACGCCCCGTTAACCGTGGTCTGATTCAAGCCAAGGCTTGATAGCTTGCACAATGCAAGCTATCCCTAAAACAGTAGGCTAGTTTGGGGTTCGCCATTTTGCACGATCTTCCTCCTCTTTTCTTCCCCTTTTTTTTTTTCCTTCCTTCCTTCCCCCTCCTTTTTTTCCCTTTCTGTTCCTTTCTTCCTCCCTCCACCCCATCTGTTCCTCAGCCTCCAGTACCTTCTTTTTCTTTCCTTTATCACCCTTTCTTTTGCCCTCCTTCCTTTCCTCCCTCTTTGTCTTGCTTTCCGATTTCCCTTCCTTCCTTTTCCTTCCTTTCCTCCCCTTCTCTTTTGTCTCCCTCCCTCCTTCCTTTCTCTTCGTTCCCTGTTTCCCTTCCCTTCATCCCCTCATTTGCCCTTGGCCCCTTCTTCCTGATCCTCCCTCTTTTCCTTCCCTCCTTTTCATCTCCTTTACCCCTTTCCCCCTTTTCCTTGCTTCCTTCTTCTGTTTTCCTTCTTTCCCTACTCTTCCCCTTCATTCCCTGATTCTTTTGGTCTTCCTTCCTTCCTCTTCCTTTCCCTTCCCTCCTTTTCCTTCTCTTCATCCCCCTCATTTGCCCTCCCTCCCTTCTTCCTGTTCTTTCCCTCTTTCCCTCCCCTTTATCCGCTTTTTCCCTTTTCCTTCCTACCTTCCTGTTTTCCTTCTTTCTCTCCCTCTTTTCCTTCCCCAGATTCTTTTGCCCTTCCTTCCCTTTCCTTTTTTCCTTTGTCCCCTTTTGCTTTTCCCTCCTCCCCTCTTCCTGCCCTCCCCCCTCCTTCCTTCCTGCCATCTATTCAGCACAGGGAAAGGAGGCGGCAGAGGGAGGGAGGGAGGGTGTGGGTGGGTGTGGGTGACAATCCTATTGATTGCTGGCCCAGCACATTTTCCCTGGGCGGGTGGAAGGTGAGCCAGTGCCCCGAGGCCTGAGAGCGAATCTCTTCCAGGCCTTTGGTCTCCTCCTGCTGGTAATCACCGCTGTGGGAAGCCATTAAGAGCCAGGGTGGTTAATGGGGGAGGGCAAGGCTGGACTAGGGGAGGGGAGACCCAGGTTTCTAGTCCCCCCGTCCACCACAGAAGTTCACTGGCTGAATTTGGGCCTTTCTCTCAGCCCAACAGCCAATCATGTTGAGAGGAAAGTGCTCCACCAGGTAGAGAAACACAGGTTCTAGTCATGGGGGACAGAGAAAGCTGATTGGCTGATTTGGGGCCAGTCCCTCCCCTAAGCCCAAGAGTCAAGGCGATTGGGTGTTCTAAGGAAGGGGCTGGACTAGGAAGATCTGAGTTCAAGTTCTTGTTCACCTGTAGAAGCTCCCTTTGTAACCCGTTGCTAGTGGTGGGATTCAAAAAAGTTTTATTACCGGTTCTGTGGGTGTGGCTTGGTGGGCGTGGCAGGGGAAGGGTACTGCAAAATCTCCATTCTCTCCCCACCCCACTAACCTGCTTTCCAGCTCCGTTCTCATGTGCAGGGCAACCAAAGAGGACCCGATCAGCTGGGACTCGGGAGGCAGAGAAGAGAGGGGTGCGGGGCCAGTTAGAGGTGGGATTTGCTAGTTCTCCAAACTATTCAAAATTTCCGCTACCGGTTCTCCAGAACTGGTCAGAACCTGCTGAATACCCCAACTGTGCAAGTAATGCAGTGTCTTACTTCCTCTCTTTCTGTTCAAATGACTTCAGTGCCTTGTTTAGGAAAAATCAAATAAATACAGGTATTTCTTGATTTGCCACCATAAATTGAGCTCAACATTTCTGCTGCTAAGGGAGACAATTGTTAAGTGAATTTTGCCCCTTTTTACGACTCTTCTTGCCACACTTAATGGGAATCACTGCACTTGTTAAGTTAGCAACGCCATCGTTAAGTGAATCTGGTTTCTCCACTGACTTTGCTTACCAGAAAGTCGTAAAAGAGGACCTTGTGTTGTGAAAAATAGTTATACGTTACGTTTTTTTCCCAGGGCTGCTGTAACTTTGAACCGTCACTAAACAAATGGTTGTAAGTCGAGGACTACTTGTAAATGTGTAAAAGAATCAACGACATGGAGGCAAATCCTTGTTTGGTTTCCTTTCTTCGCTCATTGGACGCTCTTGCAAAAATTGGTTGGCCCTCAGTTTCGCCAACTTGAAGGAAAAAAGGTTGACGATTTTTCAAGAAGGAAGATCAACAAATGTGGGTAGTCCTCAACTTACAACTGTTTGTTTAGTGACCGTTTGAAGTTACAAAACAGCACTGAAAAAAGTAACCGACGACCGTTTTTTGCGCTTACGACCGTCGCAGCATCCCCACCGTCACGTGATTTACATTTGGATGCTTGACAACCGACTCACATTTATGACGGTTGCAGCGTCCCCGGGTGTCGTTTGATCCCCTGTTGTGGCCTGATGAGCAAAGTCAAGGGGGAAGCCAGATTAACCTAACCACTGGGTGACTCATTTAACAACTTCAGTGATTCACTTAGCAACTGCGGCAAGAAAAGCCGTAAAATGGCGCAAACCTCACAAGTCGCAACTTTTTCACTTAGCAACATAAACTCTGGGCTCCACTGCGGTCGTACATCGAGGACTACCTACAATGGCAGTTCCCAAACCAGGCTACGTCCATTCATTACAGGTCCCTCTGCACATCTAAACAAGAACATGCAAAAGTTTTACAAATCTGTGCCTTTAGGGTTTTCTTCAGGCGTTCCAAAACTTCAAACAGAGTTTATTTGCATGGTTTTAAACTTCACATGATTTTGCATGATTAAATCTGATTCTTAATCCATGGGAAAAGAACAAAGCTATACAGGCCACAGTTCTCAGATCTCTACAACTATCGTTTACACACACAGATACACTCGTACAAAAATCCTTCCTACAAGTCACAATTTAAAGAAGGGGGTTTCTCATTTTGGTGTCTGGAAGCAGTATTTGGAAAGATAGAAAGCCCTCAAAACATTGGTATTTCCGGAAGGCCCATTTTTCAGCCTCCCAAGGCTGCAGAGGCTTCCCTTGAGCCTCTGGGAGGGCGAAAACAACCTCAAATAGGTTGAAAATCAGCTGGGGGAGGCACCCTATGCCCAGTGCAGGTAAGGGGGCAGGGCAGGGGTGTTGTACGCATATGCCTGGGGAGGTGGGATGCTTTGCATTGTGGGTGCTGACTGAGGAATCCTGGGAGTTGAAGTCCACAAGTGGTAAAGTTGCCAAGGTTGGAGACCCCTGTTCTAGAACAGTGTTTTTCAAACTTGACCACTTTACGAACATTGCTGGCTGGGGAATTCTGGGAGTTGAAGTCCACACATTTTAAAAGTTGCCCAGTTTAAAAAATACTGATCTAGAGAGTTGCTCCATAGACAGAGAAAACAAAAGGGAAATTAAAAATTATCTTTAATGACTCTGGTCACAACCAGATGCTTAGCTTGGTTTCTAAACAAGTCCATTTTCTGGGATTGCAAATCGAACCGAACTATTAACTGAGGATTGCTTAACACACTAAGGGTAAACCATAAATAACCGAATTAAATTTCACCCAGGGTAAGACTGTTGGGCAAATATCGTTCCGATTTGTAACTGATCTTACGTAACAGTGCTGGGTGGACACTGCGTGGCCATTTGTAATCCTTCTGCTTGGTGCAAAATTCTGAGGCTTTTCGGGAACTGTATTCTACATCCCCATATTTCTCCTTAAGCAAAAGGAAGTATTAAAATCTAAATATGCACAAAATAATAGAGATGAGATGTAATTTAACTCAGCCTCGAGTAGTTCCTTGTTTTAAAGCCTAATCAGAAGGGTTTTTATTACTTTTAGTTCCTTTTTAAGACGTCGTAGAGGTTGTGGTAGAGTTCAGTACAGGTCGTCCTCAACTTACAAGAGTTCATTTAGTGACTATTTGAAGTTAGAATGGCACTGAAAAAAGTGACAAGACCACTTTTTCATCCTTAAGGACCCAGATTGTTGGGGGCAACAGGCTGACTAAACTGCTTAGACTTAGAGAGAGCTGTAAAGCACTATAAAGCGGTATATAAGTCTAAGTGCTATTGCTATTAAGGCTATTTGCAGCGTCCCAGGGGTCATATAATCAAAATGCAGATGCTTGGCAACTGATTCATATTTATGACGGCTGCAGTGTCCCGAGGTCACTGCTTGTCAGAAGGTTGCAAAAGGGGATCACGCGACCCCTGGAGATTGTAGTTTTATAGCTCCCACTGCCTTAAGAAAGTTCAAAACATTCCTCAAAGATCCATCTCCTCCTGGGCATCTGGCAGACACTACAGGATAATAAAAACAAGGACAAATAGACTGAAAAACAGCTTCTATCCCAGGGCAGTAGCTCTGTTGAATTCTGCTGTATAGTGCAATATGAATGCAATATTGGGGGTTTTCAATTCCAATTGTATAGAATTGGAAGGATGTGTGTTTGCGTTTTATTTTTATAGTTATAATGTGCACTGAAGATGACGTTTAATTTCATTGTAGGACAATAAACTAAACAAAACAATACTAGAACCCAAGTAGAAACCCAACTGGAACTAGTCTAGAATAGCGATCCATTTTCCTCCAGAGTTCTCCTCGGCTGCAGACCAACCTTCTCAACTAGTCAATCATTGTCGAAACATTTGGATCCAATCATTTGTTGCTTCCAAAATAGCCTCTTGAATATACCGCTGTCTCTGGACCCAACTATGGGTGAACTCACTGGCCATTTTCACTGACCCAGGAAGGGCTGGATCCACTATAGGTAGTCCTCAACTTACAACTACAATGGAGCTTAATTTTTTTTGTTGCTAAGTGTTAAATGTTTTATTTGTTTTATGACCTTACTTGCCAGAGTCACTAAGTGAATCTCTGCAGCTGTTAGGTTAGTAACACGGTCATTAGGTGAATCTGGCTTCCCCACTGTCTTTGCTTGTCAGAAGGTAGCAAAAGGGGATCACGTAACCCCGGGACACTGCGACCATCATAAACATGAGTCAATTACCAAGCGTCCGAATTTGATCACATGACCACGGGGATGCTGCAACAGTTGTAAATGTGAAATGCAGTCATGGATCACTTTTTTCAATAGGTAGTGTAACTTCAAACGGTCACTAAACAAACAATTGTAAGTCAAGGACTACCTGTAAACAGCTCAAAGGACCCTATCCACTTCCTCTGGTGTCAGCAGCTCAAATATCAGTTCATATCACACCCCCAGACCATGCCCTCAGCCAGGGCTCTTCAAACTTGACAGCTTTAAGACTTGTGGACTTCAACTCCCAGAATTCCTCCTCCAGTTTTGTTAACTCAGGGATTCTGGGAGTTGAAGTCCCCAAGTCTTAAACTTGCCAAGTTTGAAGACCCTTGCCCTAAGCATTTTAGCCTGTTCCCCTGAGTCAGGCTTCCTAAAGCTGTCAAGATCAAGTGAGGCACTAATACCACCCTATAAAACCTTAGTAAGACCACACCAAGAGTACTGCATCCAGTTTTGGTCACCACGCTACAGAAAGTACAGAGAAAAGCAACCAGGATGATTAGGGGACTGGAGACTAAAACATACGGAGAACGGTTGCAAGAACTGGGCGTGGCTGGTCTAGAGAAGAGAAGGACCAGGGGAGACATGATAGCAGTCTTCCAATATTTGAGGGGCTGCCACAGAGAGGAAGGGGTCAAGCTGTTTTCTAAAACACCTGAAGGCCAGACAAGGAATAATGGATGGAAACTGAACAAGGAGAAATTCAACCTGGAAATAAGGAGAAACTTTCTGACAGTGAGAACAATCAACCCATGGAACAGAAGTTGCCCTCAGAAGTTGGGGGAACGCCATCACTTGAGACCTTCAAGAAGAGTTTGGACTGCCATTTGTCAGAAATGATGTAGGGTCTCCCGCTTGGGCGGTGGGGTTGGACTAGATGACCTATAAGGTCCCTTCCAACTCTGATTATCTGTTATCAGGTTCCAGACAATCTAAGTGATTTTATCCATCTAAATAGCCTGAATCATTATTCCAGCAGCCCAACGGATATTCTAAGTGGCCCTGCCACCCAACAAGGCCCAGTTCACCCAAAACAGGGCTGCTGGACAGTTATCAGATGGATAAGGGTGGAAAAAACGCGACCAGGTTAAATGACTTGCGTAAACACAACTGGGATATGACAATCTGTTTGTGCTGTTTGAGGTGGCAGAGAAAAACCCCGGGTGTTTCCCTTTTCTTGAAGGTACGGATGCTTACCAGAACATTAGGGAGGAAGACTGGAAGGATTAGGACTTAAAGAACAAACGCTGAATCAGAGAAACTTTGATTCAGCTTCCTGATTAGAAGCAGCCGATCAGATGTGTACGAGGCTGAGCTATGGAGAGGGCTACTTCCCCTGCTTTAACCCACCCCCTTACACACACACACACCAAAAATTCTTAAGTAACATCCTCCTTTTATTTCTGGCCCAGCTGCCTGGAAGTTATGACTGATGGGGTTGGTTTGAGTGGCAGCTTCTAACTGCGGAAATTATGTGGGAAGGGCAAAGCCAGGATGCGATCTGGTTGCGCAGAATGGTCCGTTCGGCTCACCTTATGGTTCATGAACTTCTCAGAGCTCAGCATTCTCCAATGGGCTGCTCAGCTAAAATCTCATTTTGTCCCGTGGGGGGGCTGTGGGGGGGGGGAGGAGAGAGTGGTGCCCGTGCTTAAAGGCCAGGTGTTTTTTAAAAACATTTTGTGCCCAAATCCTGCGCTTGCCAACGGAGTGTAACCGACGAGATTGAGCCACTTAGAGATGATGTGTCACGTTTGGACACAAAGTTCCCTGACGTTGCGTTTTCTGCAGGAGCGAGTTAGTCACCCTTCCCAAAGCCCCCCCCACCGCCACCATCCCCAAGTCTTGCAGGGAAAGTCACAGGATGGCGGTTTGAGTTCTGCTGATTAAAAACCCCTCTGGACCCACCCAAGATCCACGTACGATATTTCCAGTCATAGTGGAGGGTGGGGGCTAGGTTGGGTAAGCGAAAAACGGTTTAGGAGCAAACATGTGACTTGTGTACAAAATTTACCCTAAGAACCAAGCAATCTTCGTTTACCAGAATGAATAGGATAACCGTTTGTCTGAAGCGGCATAGGGTTTCCTGCCTAGGCAGGGGGTTGGGCTAGAAGACCTCCAAGGTCCCCTCCAACTCTGTTATTCTATTTTAAACCTTATTGGTTTGGGGTGTGATCTGGGTTCCTGCATAGTTTTGGGGTTGCACGTGTGGATTAAGTAATGATGATTTGTTGGAAGATCCACTCAAATGAGTGTAATCTTGGCTTGTGCTCCTATCCTTGGGGGTAGAAGAATCTTTATTTTGAACAGTAGACCTATATTACCTTGTATTCAGTGCTCCTTGCCTCATATGAGCTACAAGAAAAAAAAGCTCTTTTCAGAAAAAGATGCACTCTTTGTATGCCCAGAGGGACGGTCTCCTTTGTTCCATCGAAGTGAAATACATTCTGGAGAACAACTCAACCCAGAGTTCTCACCTGGGGTGCAAATGACTCAGTTCAGATTATCATATTGGAGACACACTATGGGAAGACCCAAAGGTGTTTTTTCAAGAGGCAACTGGACTTTCTGGTTTTTCTTTGAAGATGTTTTGCTTCTCATACAAGAAGCTTCCTTAGTTTCTTGGATGAGAAGTGAAATGTCTTCAAAGAAAAACCAGAAAGTCCATTTGCCTCTTGAAAGAGCACCTTTGAGTCAACCATGACCTGGATGGCGGAAAACGCTCATAGACATTATGTGAAGACCCAGCTTCCTAGAGGAGAGGTCTCCAAACTTGGCAACTTTAAGACTTGTGGACTTCAACTGGACTTCCACAAGTCTTAAAGTTGCCAAGTTTGAGGACCCCTGCCCTAGAGAGAGCCGTGGAAGGAAAGTGAAGTGACCACAAGCAGGGGTGATGGATGGATTCATAACACCAGCGATTGGTGTACTGTTGGAAGACTTGACCTCCCAGATTGGGCACAAATGATTCTGGGGAAAGTTTGTTTTGGTGGTCACTAAATGTTGACCCTCTGTTGATATCCCATCGTCAGTCAGCATTAAAACCAAGCGCTCTGAAGAAGTCCATGAAGTTTTCTAGGTCTAGAATTTCGAGTCTGGAGCCACAAGGTGTTCTGCAACAAGTAGAGGAGTGGAGAACTCTTCTTGTGAAATAGATGACCAACAGCAAGCATGATTATCAATTACAATGGTGATGGGTACGCCACTGAAAGCTCTGAAGAACCAGGTTGGAGACAGAATAACAGAGTTGGAAGGAACCTTGGAGGTCTTCTAGTCCAACCCCCTACACAAGCAAGAGATCCTATACCATTCCAGAAAAATAGTCATCCAATCTCTTCTTAAAAATCTCCAGTGTTGGAGCATTTGCAACTTCTGAAGGCAAGCCGTTCCATTGGTTAATTGTTCTCAGTGTTTGGAAGTTTCTTTGAGAAAATCAGATAACAGAGCCACCATTCTCCAAGGAGATTAATTCCTCAATAACAAGAATCACATAACTCACCAGAAACTCCGCTAAGACTCCCAAGATCCCTCTCACGGTCACTGCTATTAAGCCTGGTTTCGCCCAGTCTTCTATTTAAGTATTAAATGCACGAAATAATAACTTTTTGGTATATGATCTTTTTTTTAGGTAATTAGGGCACAGAAGCGACATTGAGTTGGCCACACTCACTCAGTCACATGCCCAGCCATGCCACCAGTCACATGACCGTGTGATCACATGACCACCCAGCCGTGCCCATCCAGCCAGTCACTAGGGCAGAGAGCCCCTTGCTAAAAAATTTGAAACCCACCCCTGCTTACAACTCACCCGCATATGTACGATTATTGCAAAATTCCCATGGTCCTGTGATCAAAATTCAGATGCTTGAGAACTGGCATGTAGTTATAATGGTTACAGGGCCCCATCATCGCCATTTGTGACTTCAGTTTCCGCCAAGAAAAGTCAACGGGGAAAGCAGTATTCACTTAGTGACCATGTGATTCACTTAGTAACTGCAGTGATTCATTTAAAAACGTAGCAAAAAGTTGTAAATCTGGGCATGACTCACTTAACGACAATCTTCCTTACCTAGGGAAATTCTGGTGCCGGTTGTGGTCGAGGACTATGTGTGTATTAAATAAAATAGAGATAGATCTCGACTTATAACAGTTCATTTAGTGACCGTTCAAAGTTACGATGGCCCTTTTTACCATTTTTCACACTGACGGCCTTTGCAGCCTCCCCATGGTCACATGATCAAAATTCATACTTATGACGACTGCCGTGTCCTGGGGTCACGTGAATCTCCTTTTGCAACCTTCCGACAAGCAAAGTCAATGGGGAAGCCAGATTCACTTAACAACTGGGTTACTAACTTAACAACTGCAGTGATTCCACTTAACAAACACAGCAAGCAAGATCGTAAAATGGGGAAAAATCACTTCACAAACGTCTCAGCAACGAAAATTTGGGCTCAGTTGAGGTCGTAAATTGAGAACTATCTGTATTGTAAAAAGATTTTACTTCACAATGGAGCAGCTGGTCAGGCCTTCACTTCAAGCACCCCAATTCAGTTCCAGTTGGGAGTAATTTTATTAGCAACTTTATTCTGATTTTGTTTTATTTCTTCCTCTTGCCTCCTCGTTAACCTTCATTTCCACCACCACTCTTTCTTCAGCACCTGCAGTCCAGCAAGCGAGGCGTGCCAATTTTCTGTCAGAAAATCATGTTGCTGAGCCGGAGTCGTGCAGCGGCGTGGCTGAATTGCAAAGCAACCCTGAAATCGGTTGCAAAGTGCCAAGAATTTTGCAAATCCGACTCAGTCAGTCAGGCTTCCTTCTTCCCCGCTCCAGGATGCTTAATTTTTTCTTTTTTTTTTAAATTACAGCTCGCCCTCCGTTTCCCCTCCAGCTCACCTCCTGTTGGCATCTTTCCTGCCCCCTTGGCGCACGTGCCCACGTGAGCACGCTTACGAAAATGTAGCCTAAATGGATCATTTTGGGAATTTCCTCCCCCTTCCTCTCCCCCTTGTTGGCTGATGTGCGTGCCGTATTTTTGTGTAACTGTTTCCAGGGAGACCAACTGGAGGCCACATCCCGGGCGGAATGCAAGGCCTGACGTAACGCCCTGCACTTCCAGCAGCTGCGGCTTTGGCCTGGTTTCCCGCTTTCTCCTTTGGTGCTTCCTCTTTGGGCTTATGAGTCATGGAGTGTCTCCGGGCCAGAGAAAAAGAAGAAAGGGGGGAAAAGAAGAAAAAAAAAAAAGGAAAGGAAAGGCTGCATCGGGTTTGGGCCAGCTGGACAAATGCATGTGTAGGGAGGTGGGGCTTTGACAGGGCTGTCTTAACAGCATTATGGGCCCCAGGCAAAGCAACGTACCCTGCGACAAACTACTGACAGGAATAGAAATGTCAGTGGTTGATAAAATTAAACATATATTTTACTGGCACTCACTTCCAACCAAATCGATGTAGCACCGATTAATTAAAAAATGCACTGTGTTTCCCCCAAAATAAGACCCTGCCTTATATTTTTTTGCCACCAAAAAAAAAGGCACCAGGCCTTATTTTACGGGGGGATGTCATCCACTGACTGACCTCATTTGTGCGGATCGCCCCGACCTCCTTTTCGCGGTCAGAGGCCTTCAGGAACTTCTTCTGCAGCCAGCAAGGCTTTCTTGAAGGTCTCTGCAGCCAATAAAAGAGCTCTGGATCGATCCGGAGCTTTGTTATCAGCTACAGAGGCCTTCAGGAAAGCCTTGCCGGCTACAGATGAAAGGAACCGGCAAGGCAGGTATCGGGGTGTGGAAAGCCTGGCTACAACTGTCCAAAGGTAAGTAATAGGGCAATTCCACCCCCCACATCCCTACCCTAGCTTAATTTTTACCGATGTACTCTGGAATGGGCAGGATCTTAATTAGGGCTTATTTTGGGTGTAGGCCTTATATTGGGCGCACATGTAAACATCAAGCTAGGACTTGCTTTCAGGGTAGGTGGTATTTTGGGGGAAACAGGGTAAATAAATTGCTGCATTTCTATGATACAAGGGTTTGTATTGTATACAAACATTGAACATACACAGATTAGTATGGGGCCCCTATGCTCGTGGGGCCTGTGGGTAAATGCCCATCAGACCCATGTGATAAGACAGCCATCGGCTTTGAAATATGCTTCTTTTTGCTTTGATGGTCTTTCAGCCTTTGCTGAACCTAAGGAGAAGCGGAGCTATTAAGAGAGGACTTTCAGCGAGGAAGGAACATTAGGAACCAGTGTTCGAATATTTGGGGGGCTGCCCCAAAGAAGAGGGAGTCAACCTCTTCTCCAAAGCTCCTGAAGCCAGGACAGGAAGCGACAGGTGGAAACGGATCAATGAGAGAACCAACTTGGAAATAAGGAGGAATTCCCTGACAGGGAGGACAATTAATCAGCAGGACAACTTGCCTCCAGAAGTTGTGGATGCTCCAACACTGGAGGTTTTTAAGAAGAGATTGCACAGCCATTTGTCGGGAATGGTATAGGGTCTCCTGCTTTGAACAGGGGGTTGGACTAGAAGACCTCCAAGGTCCCTTCCAAGTTGGTTATTCTGTTATTCTCCAAAGGTCAAAGCGAGAAGTATTGAATGGGAAGTTATAATGGAGAGATCTAAGTTCTAACCTAACAATAAGGAGGAATTTCTTGACAGAACAATTAGTCAGCGGAACAGTTTGATTTCAGAAGTTGTGGGAGCTGCAACATTGGAAGTTTTGAAGACGAGATTGGACAACCATTTGTCTGAAATGGTATAGGCAGTGACGGCGAACCTTTCTTGTTGTGGTGTGCCAAAAGCACACACGCATGTGCCAGTACCCACAATGCAATGCGCAACACCCTCCCCCTGCCGCCCCCTTACCTGCACTGTGCATGCACGCACCTCCCAGCTGATTTTCTGCCTCCCAGAGGCTCGAGGGAAGGCTCCGCAGCCTTTGGCGGTCAAAAATGGGCCCGTTTTTCAGCTTCCAAATACCAAAAGTAACGAAACTGGAAGTACTGGAAGTGATGAAACGGGCCTGTTTTTCGGCCTCCAAAGGCTGCAGAGGCTTCCCTCGAGCCTCTGGGAGGCTGAAAAAGGCCTGAAATGGGCTGGAAACCAGCCAGGAGGCGCACACATGCACAGTGAGGTAACTTTGGCTGGGGCTCGTGTGCCCACACAACTGGCTCTGCGTGCCACCCGTGGCACACGTGCCATAGGTTCATCATCACGGGTATAGGGTTTCCTGCTTGAGCAGGGGGTTGGGCTAGAAGACCTCCAAGGTCCCTTCCAACTCTGTTATTTTTTACTTTTTTTTCAGTAGTGTTGTAACTTGAAATTGTCACTAAATGAATGGTTGTAAATCGAGGCCTGCCTGTATCCAGCAAAAACTGGATTTTTGAGAGCCAGAATGGGTGCACTCCCAAAATAGCTGCTGTGGTTGGCATCCTCAATTACAAAACTCCCATTTACTGGAAGGGAAATTTATCTCTGCTATGTTGAACTTAAATCTTTGTGTCTTTGGAGGCTCGATCTGCCAGCAGAGGTCATCCTGGATTGTAGCTTCCCCTAATTAGATTTCTTTAGACTCTCTCTGGACTTGATGTGATGCCCTAAACGGAGAATTGTGCTTGAAATCTCTTAATTTGTAGCATGCCAACTTCCTCATTTTTTTTTTTAATTCAAAGAATTACAATTCTCAAATTGGACAAGTCAAGTCCACTAGGATAGTGTTTCTCAACCTTGGCCACTTTAAGAAGTGCGGACTTCAACTCCCAGAATTCCCCCAGTCAGCAGAGACTGGGGGGATTCTGGGAGTTGAAGTCCTCACATCTTAAAGTGGCCAAGGTTGAGATCCACTGCATTTAGTAAGACCTTGGAAGTGGAAAGTTAAATGAGATATCAGACAAGATAAACCAAGTAAATACAAGGGGTTGGAACCACCCCTGGCTTGCATAGCTGGAAGGCAAACACAAAACTGTCTTGCACCACTGAGGCCTTCAATGACAGATGAGGCCACCCTCTGCTGACAGCAGAAGCAGCGGTAACAGTTGGGGAAAAGCACCTCCCTTCCTTTGCAAATATGGGAACCAACTGGTGGGAGGGAAGGGCTGCACAATCCAGGGCCAAGCACAAAGTTTTGCAAGCAGGGAAATTCTAGTTCAAATCCTGACACTGCCAGGGTGAGGATTCAGGCTAGCTCAGAGGTTGGCAACCTTAAACACTAAAAGAGCCACAAATGTCCTAACAGGAAGCCCTTCCCCCCCCCCACCACCCCCATTCAATTTTGAAGCCAACTGGAAGTTCAGTTCCCCCACCATAGAGTCTCCTCCTAGCAGGCACCCTTTTTCCTCTACCTGTCCTAACCGAAAGCCCTATCAATTGTGGAGCCAGCCAGCAACAGGGAGCCACAGAAGAGGGATGAAAGAGCCACATGCGGCTCCAGAGCCACAGGTTGCTGATCCTTTGGCTAGCTCAAGTCGATACGCTCAAACCTGGTGAACGAAAAACAGAGCTTGTATCATGCATAGTGTCCATGCTGCGGAATTACTGTAGCTTGGTGTTGACAGGTTAAGGCCACTGTGTTAACTAGTTAACTATATCAGCTGCTGTGTACTTAGTTGGGATGTTTTTATTGCTTTAAAACTCACCAGTTTGGTCCAGTGGTAAAGGTACCTGGCTAGAAAACGGGAGACTGTGAGTTCTACTCCTGCCTTAGACATGAAAGCCATCTGGGTGACCCTTTGGGCCAATCAGCCCAGTGAAAGCCAGCTGGGTGACTTTGGGCCAATCACCAGGAGAAAATGAGTTCTAATCCTGCTTTAGGCATGGATGTCAGTTTGGGTGACTTTGGGCCAATCACCAGGAGACAGTGAGTTCTAGTCCTGTCTTAGGCATGGAAGCCAGTTGGGTGACTTGGGGCGAATCACCAGGAGACTGTGAGTTCTAGTCCTGTCTTAGGCATGAAAGCCAGTTGGGTGACTTTGGGCGAATCACCCCGAGACAGGGAGTTCTAGTCCTGTCTTAGGCATGAAAGCCAGTTGGGTGACTTTGGGCCAATCACCAGGGGACAGTGAGTTCTAGTTCCTCCTTAGACATGAAAGCTGCTCTGCAGTGACCTTGGGCCATCCTCCTCTCTCAGCCCAACTCCCTTGGCAGGGTGGTTGTTGTGGGGAAAACAGGAGGAGGAAGGTGTGTTGAATGTGTTCACCATCTTGCATTATTTCTAAGAATAATAAAGGCGGGATACCAATCAATCACCAGCACTGATGATGTTACCTAACTTGAGTAATGAAACGTCTGCAAGGAAACAACCAAGCTCAGAGATCACCAAGGACCCCACAGAACAATCAATAAAATGATTTTTATGTTTTTTAATTGTTCTCTTTTGGGAGGAATTGTAAGCAGCCCAGAGTCATTGATTGAGATGGGCAGTTATACGGCAGAGGCTGAATAAATGGGTCAATAAATATGCTGCAGGATATGTTGGTTTGTGATTTCAGGAGTCCGTCAACTTGTGCGGGAAAGAAATTTGTTAGCCTTCAATTGAAACCAAACTCTTCACTCAAGAATGAATCTACTTCCTAATCGAAGGTCTTTCGGATTCCAGTAAGGTTGATTCATATCAATAAATTCAATAAAGTTATTAGAATGGGTTTTTTAAAAAAAATATTTTGAGGACGGCATTTCAGCGGAGTTGGCTTCCTTTGTAGTACATTATGTATCTGTGAAGATTATTTTAGCCATTTCAATATATTTTTCGGATCTTGAGATCTTCACCAGACTCTCAGAAACAATCTGTAGGCACAAAAAGGTTAAAATGTGGATCTACTCTTCTCGAAGTGGCAGGGAAGCATGGGTCTATATTTTAGGAGATGGGACCAGAGGTGGTATTCAGCAGGTTCTTACCAATTCTGGAGAACCGGTAGCGGAAATTTGGAGTAGTTTGAAGAACTGACAAATCCCACCTCTGACTGGCCCCGCCAACCCCATCTCTTCTCTGCCTCCCATTGAGTCCCAGCTGATTGGCTGGATCTTCTTTGGTTGCCCTGCACAGGAGAACAGAGCTGGAAAGCAGGTTAGTAGGGTGGGGAGGGAACAGGGATTTTGCAGTATCCTTCCCCTGCCACGCTCACCAAGCCACACCCACCAAACCACACCAAGCCCACCAAGCCATGCCCACAGAATTGGTAGTAAAATAATTGGAATACCACCACTGAGATGGACATTTAAGGAAGGAGTGGATAACTAGGGGGGGAAAAAACCAATAAAAAAACTTAAATTTCATACATTCATTTGAAGAGTTTGTTCCAAATAGTGCAGAGAAGAACAGCAAAGATGATTAAGGGACTGGAGGCTAAAACATGAAGAATGGTTGCAGGAATTGAGCAGGGGGGTTGGACTAGAAGACCTCCAAAGTCCCTTCCAACTTTATTGTTCTTAGAAGAGATTCTGTTTTCCTTTAACAGCATTTCCTTTTTGGGGGGGAGTTCGCCCAGATGGGATTCCAGTCAGCAGAGAAACATCCTTGCTGGCTGTGCAGTTTTTTTGGAAACCTGTCCAGACCTGTCAAAGTTTCTGTCCCTGTGGCTGCAAAACGCAGCTCACTTTGTCTGGCCAACTTTTCCGAAGCTGTTGAATCTTGAACCAACTCCTTCCTCAGCTGTAGGCTCATCTGTTGATCGGGACGATATGTGAGAATTGTGTGCTTGCGTGGAGGAAGAATGAAATCCAGATTGCCTTTATAGATCTGCAAAACCAAATGGGATCTGGAAGACCCACCAGAAGTGGAGACACAACCAGCCATGGAAATGCTTTTGAATCAGTGAGGGATGAGGAGAGTTTGGGTCTGTTCTGATTCTTTCACCGGATCTTACTCAATTGTAAGAGAAAGGCAGACAGTGGTTTGACTTTCACAGCTTTTGCACAAGTATTTATTTATTATTTATTTATTTAATTCCTATTGCCGCCTATTTGCCACATGGCGACTCGAGGCGGCTTACACAATGTATAAACCATATTTAAAACAAAAAATAAAAATAAAAAACAATAAAAACTAACAAAAAGAATCAAATAAATTAGTAAAGTACAATAGAACAAAATTGGGGGGCGGGGACCAACTCCTATCTCCCAGCCCCGATGACAGCAGATCACACGAGCCATTTGATGGGCTCCTTCCCTCTCTGGGTTCCCCAGGCCTGCTGGCAGAACCAGGTCTTCTTCAGCGCCTTCCGGAAGAGTGCCAGAGTGGCGGCCATTTTAATCTCTGAGGGAATGATATTCCAGAGAGAGGGAGCCACCACGGAGAAGGCCGTTCTTCTGGGTCCCACCAGGTGTATCCCCCTCGGAGATGGGACCCGCAACATTCCCTGCCTCCTCGCTCTAATGGGTCAGGTAGATGTGACCAGCAAGAGACGGTCCCTCAGATAACCCGGACCCAAGCCATAAAGGGCTTTAAAGGTGACAATCAGCACCCTGAATTGCACTTGGAAGCAAATCCGCAACCAATGCAGCTCCTGCAGGAGAGGTGACATGTGCAGACTGGGGTCTGCACAAAGCCATGTGGGCCACTGCAATTTTGCACCAACTGGAGCTTCCGGATGCTCTTCAAGGGCAGCCCCATGTAGAGCGCGTTGCAATAATCAAGACGGGAAGTGACCAGGGCATGAGTGACTGTGAGTAGGGACCACTGATCCAGGAAAGGGCATAGCTGGTGCACCACGCGCAGTTGCGCAAAGGCCCTCCTGGCCACGACTGCCGCCTGCTCTTTGAACAGGAGTCGTGAGTCCAGGAAAACCCCTACAATACGCCCAGGGTCTGTTTGTGCCACCCCATCGAAGACTAAAGGTGGCAATTCTCCCTGAGCCAACGAACCCCAAACCCAGAGCCACTCGGTCTTGCAAGGGTTTAGTTTTAACCCGTTGCTCCCCATCCAGCCCCTAACAGCCTCCAGGCACTGCGAGAGGGAGACACAGCAACACTTCACTCACCACAGGCCGAGACACACAGCGGAGTATCATCAGCATATTGGTGATACCTCAGTCCATGGTGACAAATGATCTCATCCAGCAGCTGTATGTCATTGGTGTTCTTTGCACAACGATCTCACCATCCCTGCAATGTTTGGACGTCATTGTATATAGATCTTTCTGATAAGTTTGTTTAATGACCGTTCAGAGTTACGCCCCCTTTTCACACTTATGACCATTGTAGCATCCCCGTGGTCACACGGATTTATATTCGGATGCTTGACAAGCGACTCATATTTATGACAGTTGCAGTGTCCTGGGGTCATGTGATCCCCTTGTGACCTTCTGGAAAGCAAAGTCAATGGGGGAAGCCAGATTCACTTAACAACCGTGTTCCTATGTTAACTCTGGTGATTTGCTTAATAACTGTGGCAAGAAAGGTCATAAAACGGGGCAAAATTTGCTGAACAAAATGTTTTGACTTAGCAAATTTTGGGCTCAATTGTCGTTGTAAGTCAAGGGTCTTCAAGCTTGGCAAGTTTAAGACTTGTGGACTTCAACTCCCAGAATTCCTGAGCTAACATAAGTGCCTAAGCGCACAATCGTACCTACCGTCCCTGTCCTATTGTCCCCAGTTATTAGTTCCTATTTCATGTATTTAAACTTATGTTTATTCTTATTTCTATTATATTCTAAGCATTTGACAAATATTTTTTTTTTAAAAATAAACATGTCTGGAGGAGGAATTCTGGGAGTTGAAGTCCACAAAGTCTTAAAGTTGTCAAGTTTGAAGATCCCTGTCTTAAGGCTCACTGAATTGGCCAGCTATATCAATGGATTAATTAATTTAAAAAAAGAATTGGCCATGTGCTGAAATGAGTAAATTGACATTTGAAATTAGAGAACAAGATGATAAACAATTTTATAAGATTTGGGATCTATTTTATCAATGGTTAGAAAATAAAATAAGGTAATGAAATATGTAGAATTTTACAACATAAGGAGAATAGAATTATATAGAATATAATTTAAAGATGTATTATTATTGGATGGATTTAGGATGATAATATGAATTGTTATGATATAAACCAATTTAAAAATATGGAACATCTTCATAACATGAAGGAACAATAGTAGTCAAACGAATGATTAATAATAATAATAATGTATTTAGAAATATTTGATTGATAATATATACAAATAAGTGTGAGGACTTACAATTACGTACGTAATTGGAAGATGGCTTTGTTTTTATATTTTGTTTGTGTATGTTCGTCTAAAAATAAAAAAAACTTTATAAAAAAAATAAAAGAATTGGCCAGTTGTTGGTTTGGAGGACATTTTCAGAAGGATGGCTGTTTCCTTAGCAAACCAAGCAGGGATGAGTAGCTTTGTGCAGGGCCCAACCTTATTCCTATGCAGTAAACATGCCCCCTTGTGTATATGTGAGCGTGTGTGTGTGTGTGTGTGTGTGTGTGTGTTGTAGGTAACTGGTTTTGCAGGATGAGTCAGGGATGGTGGCAAACACACCCCTATCAGGTCAGGAGGGAAGGGGGCTCAGCATCAAAAGAGATGCTACATGCCACCTGTCCTCTTTCTGCCTTTTTGTGACAAATTGCCACCCTGTGCTGTCCCAGGCCAGGCTTGGGATCTTAATTAGGCCTTATTTTGGCGGGTAGGCCTTATATGGGGCACATGTGTAAAATCAAGCTAGGACTTACTTTCAGGGTAAGTTGTATTTTCAAGGACACGGGATAGTTTTGGTTCTACCCAGTTGTGGATTATCTTGGCATCTGCCAAGAGAGCAGTTTTAAAAAGATTTTCATGTTCGCTCCCTTTGGCCAGGAGGCAAGAGAGGAGGATGGGTTGCTGCTGTCTCTTGTGTTAAAGTGGGGGGAGGAGAGGGTTCCCTAAAGTTGGGAGAAAGCCACACATTTCATTTTGCATAACTGAGCTTTTTTGGGGGAAGGTGTAAAGGGGGGGCGAGTTTAGAGAGGCAGGCAAGGGATATTCAGTAAACAGAGCAAAGCATTGAGGATAAACAGGAAGGGAGCTTTTATTGCGATGCCAGCGCAGGGAGCATGAATGGTGAAGAGGGGCCGTTTCGGCTCTGGAGTTTCGGGGTTGCCTCCTCCCCTCCCGTTCCCCGGTCCGGGGGCATCCAGGGCAAAAGAGAAGAGGGAGCTTCCCGGAATTGGATCAGCCGGGGTGGGGGTGGGGTGAGGGGGCTTCTGAGGCCCCACTTCTTGCATCACCGGCCTTTCTCCACCCACCCCCCACCCCCTCCCCAGCTCCTCCTCCTCCGGGCCGCTCCGGCCTCCTCCGTGTCAGCCACACAAAGCCCGGCCGAGCGGAGGAGCTGGATGGAGAGCAGACGCCGTGGGAGGCGCCGAGCCAGGCTGGCGCTGGGCTCTGGCAACCCTCCTCTCGCAGGACCTCACACAAAGAGAGGAGGGCGAGCAGGCACCGGGCGGGCGCGGCCGTGGCGCAACTCGGCACCCGCTCTGCGCCGGGAAGCGCATTGAAAGGCTGCCCCCTACAGGCCAAGGGGCAACGTGGCAGGGCTTTCTTGGCTTTCTTGCCTTCTTCCTTCCTTTTCTCTCTCTCTCTCTCTCTCCCTCTCCTCCCATCTCCCTCCTTCCCTTTCTTCCTTTCTTCTCTCTCTCCCTCCCTCCCTGTCCCATTCTTCTTTCTTTCTTTCTTTCTTTCTTTCTTTCTTTCTTTCTTTCTTTCTTTCTTTCTTTCTTTCTTTCTTTCTTTCTTTCTTTTCTTTCTCCTTCTCCACAGAAACTGTCTTTCCTCTATCCTTCCTCCCCCATTTCCTCCATCCCTTCCCTATAAGGTGACCCTTTCTTCCTTCCCCACTAAATCCTCCCTCCTTTCCTTCCTTCCTTTCCTTCTCTCTCTCCCTCCCTCCCTGTCCCTCTCTCTTTCTTTCTTTCTTTCTTTCTTTCTTTCTTTCTTTCTTTCTTTCTTTCTTTCTTTCTTTTTCTTTCTTTTCTTTCTTTCTTTCTTTCTTTCTTTTTCTTTCTTTCTTTCTCCTTCTCCACAGAAAGTCTTTCCTCTATCCTTCCTCCCCCATTTCCTCCATCCCTTCCCTATAAGGTGACCCTTCCTTCCCCACTAAATCCTCCCTCCTTCCCTTCCTTCCCTCTCTCTCTCCCTCCCTCCCCGTCTCTCTCTTCTTTCTTTCTTTCTTTCTTTCTTTCTTTCTTTCTTTCTTTCTTTCTTTCTTTCTTTCTTTCTTTCTTTCTTTCTTCTTATTTATCCTTCTCCACAGAAACTGTTTCCTCTATCCTTCCTCCCCCATTTCCTACATCCCTTCCCTATAATGTGACCCTTCCTTCCTTCCCCACTAAATCCTTCCTCCTTCTCTTTCTTCTATCCTTCCTTTCTCCTTTCCTCCCTCCCTTCCCTATAAGGTAACAGTGCTTCCTTCCTTCCTTCCTTCCTTCCTTCCTTCCTTCCTTCCTTCCTTCCTTCCTTCCTTCCTTCCTTCCTTCCTCCTTTCTTATGCCACCCCATCTTACACTTCCCCACTCCTTCTAACTCCAAGGACATGCAGAGAATCCCTTTCCCCACAAAGCCCCCCCAGACTCCTTTCCAAATCGGGCAGAAAATTCAACTCTTTCTTGGGCTGCCTCCCGAATTGCCAGTGCCATTTCTTGCTCTTCTTCTTCTTCCTGCCCTCAACAGGTATCTCAGCTGGCGGGCTTTTGTCAGGGAGCACACTCAGTTCCACCTGGCCTGAAATTGAGTTGTCTGGCGGGTCAAGCTGCTCTTAAGAAGCACAAGGCAGAACGCAGCGTTTTTTGATCTGAGCCTGGAACAGCCTCCTAATGAATAGCTTGTGCATCAGCCTGGAAGAATTTCTCTTCTCCCCCCACCCCCCGCTCTTCCCCCCGCACCCCCATTTTTTTAAAGCCACCAAACTCAACTTTGTTTCCTTTAGTGTTCTGGGGGCAGGCAGATTGATCCAAAGCCAGAAATTAGTTTTACGTATTGCAGAAGAAGGAGGGTGGGAAGAATTTATATGCCAGAGGTGGTTGTGTAGTTTGCAATTCAGCATATTGTGGGAATCCAGAACTTGTCTTGGCATGTGATGGGAACCAGGTCATAATGTGAAGCTTTTATGTGAATTCTTCATGCAGAGCCTGTGATCTGAGCAAATATGTCTGGGTCTAGGGTTAAGGATCGGGCGTTTTCCTAGCTGGCTTTAGGAATGAGATGTTTTGATCAGTCGGGTCCAAAGTTTAGACTTGGGTCTTCTAGTAAGCCAGTTCTAAGATTAGTGTCCTGTAAAACCAGCCCTAAGGGGATTAACGCTTGATATGGAGCTTCCGGAAACACAATTAACCTCCAAAGAAGAGATGAAAAGGAATTCCCTACAGGTGGTCCTTAACTTGTGACCACAGTTGGCACCCGAACTTCTGTAGTTAAGCAATGCAAGTATTAAGTGAGTTGAACCCAGTTTTACAACCTATTTTGCTGTGATCGTTGAGCAAATCCAGCTTCCCCCATTGGCTTTGCTTGTCAGAAATCTGAGAAGATCCTAAATGGAGATCATGAGATTCTGAGACTTTGCAACCATCTTAAAAAATTGCTGGTTGCCAAGCCCTTGAATTCTGATCGCATGACCACGGGAGGCTGTGGCAGTCATAAGTGCAAGGACTGGTCAGAAGCAGAGGTGGTATTCTGTTGTGTTCTGTTCCATTCCATATTTTCTATTCTGTTCTGTTCTGTTCTGTTCTATTCTCTATTCTATTCTATTTTCTTTTCTTTTCTTTTCTAAATTCTATTCTATTCTACTCTATTCTATTCTATTTTCTATTCTATTTTCTATTCTAAATTCTATTCTATTCTATTTTCTATTCTGTTTTCTATTCTATTTTCTTTTCTATTCTAAATTCTATTCTATACTATTATCCTATCCTATCCTCTGCTCTCCTCTCGTGTTCTGTTCTGTTCCTATTCTGTATTCTCTTCTCTTTTATTTTATTCTATTCGTCACTTTTTTTCAGTGCCGTTGCAACTTTGAATGGTCACTAAATGAACTGTTGTAAGTTGAAGGCTACCTGTGTTCTGCAGCTAAATGGGGCATCAAATGAAACATTCAAGGAATGATTTATAATCCCTGATGTGCAAGGTTTGCTCTGGGAAAATCCTAATTGGTAATAGTGTTATTGGTTTTCAGGTGGTTTTAGAGCTTTCCGTTTTAATGAGCAAAATTTAGCTGTACTCTTGAAACAAAAAGTCCCCTCTATATTATTTTCTTCCTCCAGTATAATAAAAGAAATTTACATAATACAGGCTGTAAATACATATATTCTGTTTTTCCCTCAAAAGTTCTTTATTAAGCAATAAAAGCATAATACCGAAGAGATAGTGCCCAAAGCATAAATATTTAATTCAATTGAAAAACAGTTATTTAGGGATAATCTGAATGATTTTCATGTTCCGTGATAAAACTGTGTTTCACTATTTGTTTGGATGTTCTCAGTTTTTCTTGCTTTAAAAATAAGCTAAGTTGAAAATGATTGAAAAAACTATGAAACAATTAAGTGCAAAGTACAGGTGGTCCTTGAGTTAGGACTACAATTGAGCCCAAAATGTTGCTACCTGAAACATTTCTTAAGTGAGTTTTGACCCACTTAACAGTTTTGACCTGCCGCAGCTGTTAAATGAATCATTGTGTTTGTTAAGTTAGTAACATGGTTGTTAAGTTAAAACTGGATTCCCCACTGACTTTGTCAGAAGGTCGCAAAAGGTGATCATCTGACCCTGGCACACCGTCGTAAATATGAACCGGTTGCAAAAAGTCTGAATCTTGTTCATGCAACCATGGGGAATGCTGTGATGGTCGTAAGTGTGAAAAACAGTCATAAGTCGCTTTTTCAGTGCTGTTTTAATTTTGAATTGTTGTAAGAAGAATGAAAGGCTGAGTCAACCTTGAGCCGATCAGGATCGAACTCCTGGCAGTTGGCAGAATTACCCTGCAATGCTGCATTCTAACCACTGCGCCACCAGGATTCTTCTACCCACTTACCCACTTGGGTGCCTATGTTTCTACCTGCTGAACCACAAACAGGCCAACCACATTTTAGCCTGGTTGTATGGGTGTTGTATGAAACCATCAGTCCGGTGATGGGATTGAAAATTTTTTACTACTGGTTCTGTGGGCATAGCTTGGTGAGCATAGTGTGGCTTGGTGGGCGTGGCTTGGTGGCCGTGGCAGGGGAAGGATACTGCAAAATCCCCATTCCCTCCCCACCCCATTAACCTGCTTTCCAGCTCTGTTCTCCTGTGCAGGGCAACCAAAGAAGACCCAGCCAATCAGCTGGGACTCGGGAGGCAGAGAATAGATAGGGTTGGCGGGGCCAGTCAGAGGTGGGATTTGCCGGTTCTCCAAACTACTCAAAATTTCCGCTACCAGTTCTCCAGGACTGGTCAGAACCTGCTGAATACCAGCTCTGCATCAGTTCCTCTCCTCCAGAAATGTCTGCTTCTGACATTGTCTAAGATCTGGGGCGGGGCCATCTGCCTAGATGCTTTCTTGAAGATGCTCAAGAGCCCTTTCAGGTAGCTGATGAGAAGAGGGAATTGAGACGGTCAATTATTTACATCAAGGTTTCTCAACCTTGGCAACTTTAAGATAGGTGGACTTCAACTCCCAGAATTCTCCAGCCAGCCTTATAATTGCCAAGTTTGGAGACTCTTGCTCTTGGTCTTCAAACTTGGCAGGTTTAAGACTTATGGACTTCAACTCCCAGAATTCCTGAGCTAACCTGACCGGAGGAGGAATTCTTGGAGTTGAAGTCCACAAGTCTTAAAAGCTGTCAAGTTTGAAGACCCCCCTGCTCTTGGTCATTGAATTTTGCTGTGTCCCCATCAAACCCTACCAGTTAGAAAGGGGTGGTGGTTGTTGTTAGTTGCGAAGTTGTGTCCGACCCATCGTGACCTCATGGACAACGTTCCTCCAGACCTTCCTGTCTTCTACCATCCTCCAGAGTCCATTTAAGCTCACGCCGACTGCTTCAGTGACTCCCTCCAGCCACCTCATTCTCTGCCATCTCCTTCTTCTTCTTTTGCCCCCAATCGTTCCAAGCATGAGCCTCTTCTCCAGGGAGTCCTTCCTTCTCATTAGGTGGCCAAAGTCTTTGAGTATCAACTTCAGGATCTGGCCTTCTAAAGAGCAGTCAGGGTTGATCTCCTCTGGGACTGACCGGTTGGATCGCCTTGCGGTCCAAGTGACTCGTAGGAGTCATTTCCAGCACCAGAGTTCAAAGGCCTCCATTCTTTGGCGGTCAGCCTTTCTTATAGTCCAACTTTCTTAGGAAAGGGGCAGGGTTTAAATAAGAGAAAGGGCAGGGAAGGACATTAGCCTCCTTCAACCACAGGCCTGCTCCAAATTGAGTTTGTTTTTCCACGTGCTTAATTTTAAGCCAGGGGTCCCCAACCCACTGTCCTGATCCAATGCTGGGCCCCAGAAGTGATGAGTGAGCGTGCATAAAGCTGCATTTGTGAAAAGCAGTGCGCGCATGCAAAAACATTCCTTCTCCCCTCTCCCCGTCTCTGCCAATCCACCAAGCCAAAGCTTGGATCCTGCTGTTTTAAGCAAGGAGAAAATCCAGTTGAGATTTTCTCACATGATTCTGGTGTGTAATCTCTCGATTCAGGAATGCATTTGTTCTCCCTGTACAGGTGAAACGTAGAAAAGAGAACAGGTGTGCCGACAAGATTTGATCTGGAGGACATGTAATCGGGATGTAAGATCACTGTAAGGAACAGATTTAATTTGTTTAACTGGGGCACAAAGGGAACCTGTGAAGCGACACAATGAGAGAGGTTGTCTTATGTCAGCTTGGCGGGGTTAGAGGTACTCTCTGATTAGTTTTACATTCTCTAGATTCCTGCCGTTTATGTATGCTAAATTTATTTACCGAGAGCTGCTTGGGTACCAACTCCACTCTTCCCTTCTCTTTGCTGTTATCAGCGAACCAGTAAAACAATAGAACTGTCATATAAAATAATAAATACTTCCAAAAAATGACATTTGTGACATCATACGCTGCTCGGAACAATAGCCAACGCCCAGATGTGTTATAAAAGCTCGATTCATTTTTCAGAAGGCGAGAAGGGTGACTCTGGGTTCTGAGGGCAAGTTGATCCCAAGAGGCCCCCAGGACGAATACCAGCATTCATGTCCAATTCGGCCAAATGTCTCCCCAAATAGAGACCTTCATCAGCTTATCCTTATGGGGGTGCCCGGGTCAGGCAGACTCTACCTAAGTTAATCCGTCTTAATGATACAATGGTCCCAAGTCAGGTAAGGTGTCAGCTTGTAAAACATTCCTATGCCTGTTTTCAGGTACACAAGGAGGTGAGATCTGAAGGAGCAGTACAGCAGTAAAACCAGAAGTACATTCCACCATTATCTTAAAAGGGTTGTAGCTAGGCGACTTCTGGCCAAGAAAATTCTTTATTGGAGAATGTGATTGATGACACCCGGCTCATCAACGTGCTTCATTGGAGAATCTGATTTATGACACATCCACTGGGAGGGGGGAAATAGGCTCACGGGTGACTGTGAATTAGGAATTCCAGACTTGGCTTCATTTAGGTGAATGCCGGCATGTTGCTCCTAATAAATCTTTTTTGAGTTTTGGGGCAGCTTGGCTCGAGACTCATGATTTAATTAGGGCTATCTCTGGAACCCGGATGGTAGGACTACCTAAGTACGATCAATGCCTTGAAACAATCCAGTTACAAGAAAAGGCATGGATGTGTGATGACCCAAAGGGGCGTGGCACAAAGGCAACACAGTCAGATAATCAATAAGAGTCCCTTTATTATCTTTGCCCCCCATGTCCAGGTTACCTTCTGGCTGGAGAAAAACTCTCCTAGGAACAGCCTTTGACTGCAGAAAATTTAGTCCAAAACAAGGTAAACACAAACTGTAACTTAAAGTCCAAACAAGCCAAACTGAAGTAATTAATTTGGCCGAGCAGGAGCAAAAATTTCAGACTTGAAAGCACATCAAAACTCACACAGTTGGGAAGGTACCAGGAACACAGATAAGCCACGACAATACAAGATAAAGTCACGTTTGCTCCCAACAGCCTGCCGCACGCAGCTTGCCATTTTTTATAAACTGTATTCCCAGCTGTAGCTAATGAAGGGAATCAGGGCCCTTTCCTTCCCCGTAAGCCACGCAACCCACATTGCTCTCTTCTCTGTTCCTCCCTGCGTGCCCTAGGATGAAGTGGGGAGTGGGCCTGGGTCTTCCTCTGAATTCCCTCTCCCTTGTTCTACCTCTCCCCTGCTCTGCCCAGCCTGACTTTGCCGTTCCCCAGTTTCCTCCACAGCCAACGGAGCCACCCTCCCACTCCCTGTCAGCTGTTCGGCTTCCTTCTCTGATTCAGACCCCGACAGGGGCACAACAGGATGCTTGAAAGCAATGGAAGACATAACCTTCTGTATTATCCATCAGACTAGCATTAAGGCAAGTTACAGGGAGTGCTAGACTTACAACCGTTTGTTTACTGACCGTTCAAAGTTATAATTACACTGAAAAAGTGACTTATGACTGTCTTGTCCCATTTTACGACCTTTCTTGCCACAAGGGTTAAGCGAGTCACTGCAGCTGTTGAGTATCTCACTGCCGTTGTTGTGTTTTGCACTCAATGGAGGAAGTCACAGAGCAGTCCACAACTGAGCCCAACATTTCTGTTGCCGAGACATTTGTTAAGCGGAGTTTTTTGCCCCGTTTAATGACGGAGGGGAGGAGGAGAGGTGGGGAATAGCTCATTATGAGTGGCAGGCGGGCGCAAAAAGGCCACTGCTTGTGCACGGTAAACACGCATGTGCACATGCTCGCCCGCCGCGTGTGCAGCCCGGTTCCGAATAGACCGCAGCCCAGTAGTGGGCCTTCGTTGTAGCAAACGACCCTGGGTGGCTCCCAACATTAAAATCCCACCACATAAGTAACTTTTAAAAAATTAAAAATAGAAGTCCGGATCAAGATGAAATATAGTTAAAAGATGGGAAGGGAGGGTGACAAGATGTGCAGGGGTTGTGGAGTAAGGGGGATCGCTTCTTAATTTGCCTGCCTGCTTTTAGTGGGAGCACAACCCCATCCACAGCCATCCCAGAAAGTCACCCCCTCTGGCCTTGGTCCAGGCTGGGACTGTTTCTCCCCAGTGGTGGGATTCAAATTTTTTTTACTACCGGTTGTATGGGTGTAGCTTGTTGGGCGTGGCTTGTTGGGCATGGCAGGGGAAGGATATTGCAAAATCCCACTCCTTCCCCACTCCACTAACCTGCTTTCCAGCTCCGTTCTCCTGTGCAGGGCAACCAAAGAAGACCCAGCTGGGACTCGGGAGGCAGAGAATAGATGGAGGTGGGATTTGCCGGTTTTCCGAACTACTCAAAATTTGTGCTACTGGTTCTCCGGAACCGGTCAGAACCTGCTGAATACCACTTCTGTATCTGATAGCCTCCAGATACCAGGCTAAAATGTCCACTCCATCTCCTGCAGGATTCAGGGCGAAAACGTCCAGTTCAGCATCATCCGTATATTGGATGCTGCCTCATCCTGAACTGATGGAGGACTCGCCCAGCAGCTTCAGAGAGATATTAAACAGAATGGTGGCGGGGGGAGGATTAAGCCCCGTGGGGAACCTATAATGGAGAACCTAAGGGCTGAGCCCGCTCTTTGCAAATGGGATGGCAGAAGAAACAGAAACGTTTGCAGACAGAGATCTGTGCAGGATCTCACGCCAGCTGTCGAACGGGGAAGCACAGGGACAGATGAAAGGGCTATTTGACCACTCAAAGCTGCAGGAGAGGAAAAGAGAGGAGGGCGAGGGGCGGGGTGGAGGAGAGTGGGGAGGGTATGGGAGGAGGGGAGGATATGGGAGGAGAGGAAGGGGGGAGGGGGGAAAGAGGAGAGGAGAGGAGAAGGGAAAACAGGACTATATTAACAATTAGAGAAGGCTGGGTGGCCTAGAATTTGCAAGATCAGACTGTATACTTATACTAAATAAGGAAAAGGTCATATAAAGTTTAAATTACCAAACTACCGAACTAAGTAGCCTCAAACTAGGTCTGTCATAACCCTGAATGTTCACGACCAGTCATAAGTCAAGGACCACAAGTAGTACCTTGACGTACGATCATAATTGACTCCAAAATTTCCATTGCTAAGCAAGTGAGCTTTGTTCCGTTTTATGACCTTTGTTTCCGCTGCTGTTGTGAATTACTGCCATTGTTAACCTAGTCACCCGGTTGTTAAGTGAATCTGGCCTCCCCGTTGACTTTGCTTGATGGAAGGTCGCAAAAGGGGATCACGTGACGCCAGGACACTGCAGCCGTCATAAGTACATGCCAGTTGCCAAGTCTCTGAATTTTGATTACGGGACCATGGAGAGGCTGCAACAATCGTAAGTATGAAAAAATGGTCATAAGTCCTTTTATTTTTCCCCCCACTGCTGCTGTAGTTTTGAAAGGTCACTAAACGAATGGTTGTAAGTTGAGTCCTCCTTGTAGCAGCATGCAGCAGAAATTAGTTAGCCCAAAGTGAGGAAGACTTAGAGGAACTCACTGGGAAAGTAAAAAGAGAAAGTGAAAAACGTACATTTGATGTTGAAATAGGAAGAAGGCCTCATGGGGTAGAGCAGGGTGCTTGGTGAACTCGGTGTTGATAGTAATTTAAGTTTTATTTTCTTCTGCGCAAGAACAGATGAAGATAAAAAAAAAACAGGAAGATAAAATCCGTGCGCTGGAGAATTCAAGGAGACATTAATCTTCAGGGGAGAAGGCAAGGACAGAACAGACAAGATAATGAAGAGTGAAGATATTTCTGTGACACCAAAGAGATCAGAATAATTAAATATGGTGTTCTTGTTGATAATTTATGGCTTTGAAAGTTGAACATTTGAGAAAGAGGATAAATCAGAGGTGGTATTCAGCAGGTTCTGACCGGTTCTGGAGAACCAGTAGCAGAAATTTGGAGCAGTTCGGGACAACCGGCAAAAACCACCTCTGACTGGCCCCGCCAACCCCAATATATTCTCTGCCTCCCATTGAGTCCCAGCTGATTACAGCAGCATTTGTCAACCTTGGCAGCTTGAAGATGGGTGGACTTCAACTCCCAGAATTCCCCAGCCAGCATGGATGGGGAACACCTAACACTCTAAATCGGGGATGTCCAACCTTGGCAACTTTAAGACCTGGCTGGGGAATTCTGGGAGTTGAAGTCCACCCACCTTCAAGTTGTCAAGGTTGAGAAATACTCAAAAGCTCTTCTCCATGCACTCACCAAGGTTAAACCTGACTTGATGGCACCACACTTAACTTAATGTCTCCGGTCATTTTTGAGCATTGAATTTAAAATGTGCTTCATATTCTGAACACCAGGTGGCGCCTTCAACCAGTCTTTAAATTTCTTCTTAGTTTTTTTTTTGCATTCAGCAAGGTCCAAGATTGGCCTTTTAGTCCCTGGGGCTATTCTAGTCGCAACCCTTCCGACGGCCACTAGAGTGCAGCAAAGAGAAACCTAAAACAGACAGGGTAGCCCTCATCGAAAATATTGGTGACAGGTAATCCTCAAGTTATGACCATTTGTTTAGTGACCGTTTGAAGCTGCAATAACACTAAAAAAAACCATAACTTATAACCAGTCCTCACTGGTTAATGACTGTCATGACAATCCCTACGGTCACATGATCAAAATTTGGGTGCCTAGCAACTGGCATGTACTTAGGGTAGTTGCAGCCCCTTGAGATCACGAGATCACGAGTTTTGATCCCATTTTACGACTTTTTTTGCTACAATTGTTAAGTGGATCGGTCCAGTTGTTAAGTTATTAACACAGTTGTTAAATGAATCTGTCTTCTCCATGGACTTTGCTTGTCAGAAGGTCGTAAAAGGGGATTGCGTGACCCCGGGACACTGCAACTGTCGTAAGTACATGCCAGTTGCCAAGCATCTGAATTTTGATCACATGACCATGGGGATGCTGCAACAGTCGTAAGTGTGAAAAATGGTCCTAAGTCACTTTTATCAGTGCTGTTGTAACTTCAAATAGTCTCCAGAGGAATGATTGTAAGTCGAGGACTACCTATAGTGACAGTGCCAAAAAATGTGATTTACAACCAGCTACAATTTATAATTTGGGCTCTTGGCAAGAGGCTCACCCTTGGAAAAGTCGCAGCATCCAGCAGTCCTCTGATCGCCGTTTGCAACCTCCCCAGCCAAGTTCAAATGGGTGAAACCAGATCCACTTAACAACTGCATGACTCACTTAACTACTGTAGTAATTCACTTAACAACCACAGCAAAAATGGTCATAAATCCGGGCACGACTCCCTTAACAATCGCATTGTTCAGCAACAAAAATTCTGGCCGCAATTGTGGTCATAAGTCGAGGACTACCTATACTTGTTAGTCCAGCAAGCTACCTATCTAGAGATATCTGTGTCACATTTAAGGATAGATGGCTCTTTAACGAGATTGATGGACGGCTCTTTTCCTCAACTGTAGGTGTTGTTTGGCGGAGAGGAAAATGAAAAGGATCCATCAGTCAGCTTCGCTTACTTCAAGGGTCTTCAAACTTGGCAAGTTAAAGACTTGTGGACTTCAACTCCCAGAATTCCTGAGTTAACATGACCGGAGGAGGAATTCTGGGAGTTGAAGTCCACAAGTCTTAAAGTTCTCAAGTTTGAAGACCCCCGGTTTATTTGGTCCACATTAAGATAGTAAGAGATAGCCGAGCATGTTCTTCTTCTTCTTCTTTTTCTTCAGCGTTTGTCTCGGCGCTCGGGCGAGGTCCGCTAATGTCCTTGAGTACTGCTTCCACACCTCTCTGTCTGCCACGTGTGTCGGGTCTGCCTTCGCGATCACTAGATCGGCCTTGATCGTGTCCATCCAGCGTTGTTTAGGTCTACCACGCGGTCTCGCTCCTCCGACAGTCACCTTCATTACAGATTTGATGATGGATTCTTCCTTGGCGCGGCTCACGTGGCTGAACCATCGTAGCCGGGACTGCCTCATGACCGTGGGGATGGGCACGACGTTGAACCGTCTACGCACTTCTTCGCTCCTGACGCGATCGAGTAGGGTGAGGCCTACCGACCATCGGAGCATTCGCATCTCCATTATCTGGAGTCTGCTTTCGACTTCTTTGGTCGCCGGCCAGCACTCTGCGCCGTATATGGCCACGGGCGCACCACAGAGTTATAGATTTTCGCCTTCAGGCGCATCGGCATCTTCTTGTCACAGAGGACGCCCGTGACGGACTTCCATTTGCCCCACGCTGCATTGATCCTGGCTGCCACCTCAGTTTGTAGTAGGCCTTCTTCCCCAAGAGTAGTTCCCAGGTACTTGAAGGTGGAGGCGCGCGGTAGCTCCTGCCCGCTCACGTGGATGGAGCCTGTCATTTCATTGTCAGTGGTCAGGTATTCGGACTTCTTTAGGTTCAGCCGGAGCCCGAACTGCTCGAGGCGGTCGTGCCACTGTTGGACTCGGTGCTCTAGTTCAGCCTTGCACAGGTTGGCCAGGAACACATCATCGGCGTAGAGCAGCGTCCATGGGGCGGGCGTGTACAGGTCGTGTGTAATTGTGTCCATCACCAGAATGAACAGCAGTGGTGAGAGAGCAGAGCCCTGGTGTACGCCGACGGTAATATTAAACTCCTCTGATATCCCAGCTGCCGCTTTTACACGGCTTTTGTGACATCTGTATAGGAGTTGGACCCATTGTACGAGCAGCTCAGGCACGCCGTGGTCTCGCAGTGCATACCAGATGAGATCGTGCGGGACTCGGTCGAAGGCCTTTTCCAAGTCTAGGAAGGCGGTGTGGAGCGGGATTTTCTTCTCTCTGTGAGCCTCCATCAGCATCCATCAGATAGCCGAGCATGTTATGGGGTCAGAATCAGTGGTGGGCTGCAAATTTGGTTTTTGAAATACAGTCTGGTTTTTGGCCGTTTTTTCGGGCTGGTTTTAGACCGAAAAACCGTCTGAAAACAGCCCGAAAAATGGGTGGGGTGGGGCCAGCCAGCGGTCCAATTTGCTGATTGTCCGAACTGTGCAGAATCAGGACAACTGGTTTAGGGGAACCGGTCTGAACTGGCAGCAGCCAACTTCTGGTCAGAATAAGGCTCAACAGACAGAGGCAATACAATTCATGGATTTCTTTTACCACCATCATCTGGAAAAGCCTTTTATGTGGTTGCAAAGCCAATCTTTTTAGTAATCTATTGAGTTCTTGTCCCCAAAGGTACTTTTTCCAAAAGGCACTTTGGACTTTCTTTGTTTTTCCTTGAAGACTTTTCGCATCTCATCCAAGAAGCTTCTTCAGTTCTGACGAAATGGTGGAGGATGGAAGGATTTATACTCCTTGCAGTCCTCTGGTCATTGGCTCTCTTTCTGAGAGTTGTTCAAGCCACTTGGAGGTTCATCTGTGCCCTCAGGGTCAGCTGAATATTAAAAACGGACCCTTCTTGGAACTGCTGAAAGGACTGTGTGGTAAACAGCAGACAGGTGGCGTCTTATCCCCCTACCCTCTGTTGAGAGAGGACTGTTCAATTTTTATTTTATTTTAACATAGATGGCTTCTTTGACCCCTCTTTCAAGCTTCCTGAAAAGAAAGTCCAGCTGCCTTTTAAAAAAAACATCTTTGGGGCACCTGGATGACTGAGAATCTCCGTAGACATATTGTTTCTTGGCTTTAAATATTCAGAAACTTGGAAAGCGAATTAATTCAGTAACTAAGGGTGCTGGGCAGAACATAATAAGATCTTCGCTTGCAAACTTGCAGAAAATGTATGTAGACACAAGTCGTTCTCTCTTTCTGTCCCTCCCTCCCTCCCTCCCTCCCTCTGGGTGTGTATGTATGTATGTGTGTGTGTTTGTGCGTGTGTGCAGAAACCCCCAAGGAAACAAAGATACAGCTGCTTCTTCGCCAGCCCTGCTCACTGCAGTTGCCATGGCAACACTGAAGGCAGATTTGGTTGTTATCATTCCAGAGCCCGCAAGCTGAGCTGTGCTGATGAATAGCTCGACCAGCTAAAAGCAGAGTTTAATCGGCAGATTCCTCGTTGGGGTGGTCTATATTTTTATATGATCCTGTAATAAGGGTGGCCAATGGATTAAACCCACAGATTTATCCTTCCTGAGATGGGATGTTATTTGGTACTGGTTTCGGTTGCATCCTTTAAACCAGCATTTCTCAGCTTTGGCAATTGAACAACGTGTGGACTTCAACTCCCAGAATTCCTCAGCTGGCAAACGGGCAAACGTGGACTTCAAGCCCCAGAATTCCCCAGCCGGTTTGCCAGCTGAGGAATTCTGGGGCTTGAAGTCCACATGTCTTAAAAGTTGCTGAGGTTGCCTTAAACCACTTATCTGGACTTTATATTAGAATTCATCACAGCAAAATTTGCGCTTAATTTTGATTCTTTGCTGTGAACGTCAGGCCATTCTTAAAAGACGCATTCTGCTTTTTTTTTTCTGGTGGTGCTTAAAATGACCAATTTCGAAAAGACCGTTTCTGACTTTTTTCTTTCTGAAGTTTCCTGAAACTCAATGGAAAAGGAAAGGATTTTTATATTAAAAAAAAAAAACACCTTTATTATTACTTTGCATCAGCTTTACCTAATCTAGGTACCTTCCAGATATGGGAACTTCGACTCCTAAAATTTCCAGTTAGCCTACCATTGCTAAGAATTCTGGGATTTGAAGTCCGTTCCATTGAAGAACACACAAGTGAGGATTATACTCACAATGCCATTTTTATGGTGTCTGCCAATGAATTATAGACAAGAGTGTCCATTCCAAATATACTGATATGAGCAACAGTGATATTAGGGGATTGGAGGCTAAAGAAAAACAATGGTTGCTGGATTTGGGTATGTCTAATATTTAATGAAAAGAAGGACCAGAGGTGACATGATAGCAGTGTTCCAATATTTGAGGGGCTGCCATGAAGAAGAGGGGGTCAACCTATTCGCCAAAGTATCTGAAGGCAGAACAAGAAACAATGGGTGGAAACTAACCAAGGAGAGAAGCAACCTAGAATTAAGGAGAAATTTCCTGATAGTTAGAACAATTAACCAGTGGAATGAGTTGCCTTCAGAAGTTGTGAATGCTCCATCACTGGACCTTTTTAAGAAGAGATTGGAGAAGCATTTGTCTGAAATGCGATAGGGTTGGACTAGAAGACCTCCGAGGTCCCTTCCAACTCTCTTGTTCTGTTATAATATCCTACTCTGAAAGAGGAGTCATAGAGTAGAACACTCAGAAGTTGGCAAAACAAACATCCGTGTTTCTCCATCTCAGCAACTTTATGACGTGTGGACTTCAACACCCAGAATTTAAATTCTTACAGTTGCTGAGGTGGGGTAACATTTTTTTGAAATGCAAACAGTACCACAATTGTACTACAGGCAGTCCTCAATGTATGCCCCCAATTGGAACCAGAATTTCTATTGCTAAGCAAAGTGGTTGTTAACTGAGTCATGACCAATTTTACAATCTTTTTCCCACAGTTGTTAAGAGAATCATTGCAATGGTTAAGTGAATCCTCGGGTCATTGTAGGAGATGACCAGGCTTAGACTGAGGGAGGGGTCAAATGTGCCATTGGTCTCATGTCCTTTCGTGTCTACAAGAGATCTAGATCCAGCCCACCTTAAATTCCATTCGCTCTTATCTACTGTCAATTTGCTTTAACCATTAGTAATTCAGTCCCAAAAGTGCTTTTTCAACTGGACTTACTTTGTTTTTCTTTGATGATGTTTAGCTTTTCATCCAAGAAGCTTCTTCAATTCTGAAGACAGAACTGAAGAAGCTTCTTGGATGAGAAGCAAAACATCTAAACAGAAAACCCAGAAAATCCCATTTCCTCTTGAAAAAGACCTTTGGGACAACCATGACCTGGATGACTGAGAATCTCCATAGACTAGGGGTGTCAAACTCCCGGCCTGCGGGCTGGATATGTCATGTGCTGGCCATACCTATGCAGTTAAATGAAGGAGGAAAACGTCCCAATACATCATGTGACAATGACGTGAGAACGTGAGTTTGACACCCCTGCCATAGACATTAATAGTTCAGATTCTTGCAGAGAGTGTTAGCATGCAATCAGCTTCATGTTTATTAACAGCATTCAATAAACTTCTAGTCCTGTGATGGCGAACCTATGGCACAGGTGGCACGCAGAGCCATTTGTGCGGACATGTGAGCCCCAGCCAAACTTACCTGCACTGCGCATGCGGACACCTCCCAGCTGATTTTCGGCTTCCCAGAGGCTCGAGGGAAGCCTCTGCAGCCTTTGCAGGCCAAAAACCAGGACTGTTTCATCACTTCCGTACTTCCGGTTTCGTTACTTCCGGTATTTGGAGGCCGAAAAAGGCCTCAAACCGGCCGAAAATCAGCTGGGAGATGCGTGCATGTGCAGTGGAGGTAAGGGGGTGGCAGTGTGCGTGTGTGTTGCGTGCGCATGCGCAGGGGAGCAGGTTGCATTGCATTGTGGGTGCCAGCACACACACACGCTTTTGGCACACCACAACAAAAAGGTTCGCCATCACTGTTCTAGTCTAACCCCTTTGTCCAAGCTCTTCTGCTTAAGCAGCGGGTTGGACTAGAAGACCTCCAAGTCCATTCCAACTCTGCTGTTCTGTTATTCTGTTAAATTTATATTCATTTGAACTGCTTTGGCTGCAGATTTCCTGTGCTCGACAATTATTAAGTGAATCCAGCTTCCCGTATCAACTTTGCTTTTGGAAGCTAGCTGAGAAAGCCATAAATGGCAATCACATTCTCCCGGGACACTGAGACTGTCGTAAGTACATGCCAGTGGCCAAACACCTGAATTTTTATCATGTGTCCATAGGGATGCTGCAAAAGTGGTGCAAGGTTGGGCTGTAAGCCATGTTTGCATGGCTATTGACACTTCGAATAGTCACTAAGTGAAGGTTGAGGACTGTAAGTTGAGGACTGTATATTACAAACCAGATATTCAATACCCTTCCATGCCCCCTTTTTTTCCTTTTAACTGATTTCCATTGGACTAGCACATTCCTGTGCACCGTGCCTCATTTCAACGAATGGGAAAATTGAGGTTATCTGTACTACAGGTAGTCCTTGACTTATGACCACAATTGAGCCCAAAATTTCTAAGTTAACCGTATTTAAGTACATTTTGCCCCATTTTATGACTTCCCTTGCCATGGTTGTTGAGTGAATCAGTGCCTCGTTAAAGTTACTAACGCAGCTCTTATGAGAACGTGGCTTCCGCATTGACTTTGTTTGTCAGAAGGTCGCAAAAGGGGATCACAAGGGGAGCTGGGGACAGTGTAACCACCATAAATATAAATCAGCTGCCGAGCATCTGGATTTGGATCACGGAGGTGGTTATTCAGCAGGTTCTGACCAGTTCTGGAGAACCAGGAGAGGAAATTTTGAGTAGTTCGGAGAACCGGCAAATCCCACCTCTGACTGGAGATTTTACAGTATCAGTATCCTTCCCTTGCCATGCCCACCAAGCCACGCCTACAGAACCGGTAGTAAAAGAAATTGAATCCCACCACTGTGCAACTAGGCTTTCTTGTTTGTTTGTTTTTGCTTTGAAAACATTTTGTTTCTCACCCAAGAAGCTTCTTCATTTCTTGGATTAAAAAAGCAAAACGTATTCAAGGGAAAAACCCCAAGAAAGTCCAGTTGCCTTTTTGAAAAGCAGCTTCGGGACAAGTGTGACCTGGATGACTGAGAATCTCCCTAGACATTTGTCCCAGGCAGTGTGTGTGTGTGTGTGTGTGTGTGTGTGTGTGTGTGTGTGTGTGTGTGTGTGTGTGTGTGTGTGTGTGTGTGTGTGTGTGTGTGTGTGTGTGTGTGTGTGTGTGAGAGAGAGAGAGAGAGAGAGAGAGAGAGAGAGAAAGGGCAGCCAGTATCCATATTGTATTTTCATTCCTCCTGTGCCGGAAAACTAGGGCAGGGGGGAGTGGACAAATTGCTCTATTTCGGGAGCAAAATAGCTGGAGAATTAATCTTGTTCGTCGAGTTATCCTTCAGTGGTTTTGCAAGCAATTGCATGTGGCTGCCCTAGTTTGGAGAAGCTGCTATATCTAGAGAATAAGCACACCTTTTCTGTTCCCCCCCCCCGCCCCCGCCCCCGACAAAGCCAGATCTCTGCATTCCTAAGTTTGGCTCAACCTATTTTAAAAAGCCTTATATGGTCAACGAGATAAACTGAGCAGCTGACCTCAGCTGGAAGCGCGCGGGGGTGGGTGGGTGGGGAGTGTTCTCCCCTGGGCCCAGTTTTTAAAAACTTTTGTCTTTTCCCCCGCCTTTTCGAGCTGAAGTTAAGTTTCCCCAGGCAATCCTGCCGAAGTGGACCGGGTTTTCTGAGGGAGGCTGGCCCTGCGAGGGAAGAGAAGATCTCCGAATCTCCTAATGGGGGCAGTTCAAGGGGGCTGGGCAGCCCCTCTTCCTTGGACTTGGGCAGGAGGAGTGAGGTGGGGGAAATGTATGAATGGCAACGGCCATCCAGACCAGCCTTTTCCAACTTTATAAAATGTGTGTGTGTGTGTGTGTGAACTTGAAGTTCTGGCTGGGGAATTCTGGGAGCTGAAGTCCACGCACCTTAAAGTTTTGAAAAAGGTTTGAAAATCTCTGGTGCAAGTTTTCCACTTGATTCTGTGTATGGGGCAGGGCCAGCCAAGGATAAAGCCTTGCCTATGAAACCCAGCAGGGTAGCGCCCCCTTTTTCACTGGGGCTCTGGAAAAAGACTTCCTGTTACGGGTATAGAAAAATGCTGCAGGAATCAGCTCATTTTTCCTCCTCCTCCTCCTCTCTCTCTCTCCCTCCCATTCCTTCTTGTTTCCTCTTCCCTCCTTTGTCCATATTTTCTTTCTCTTCCTCAACCTTTCCCTCCTATACTTCTCCTCCTCTCCCCTCTTTCTTCCTCATTTCTCCTCCTCCTTCCTGTCTTCTTCTTCCTCTCCTATTGTTCTCCTTCTCCTACTCCTTTCTCTCCCTCCTCTTCCTCCTCCTGCTCCTCATCCTCCTTCTTTTCAGCCACTCCTTGGTCCTTGCCTTCAATAGCCCTGATAGCTTGACTTCCCCTTCCTTCCACTGTGTCACACACATTATATCCAGTTTCTGTTCTCTGTTGTTTCTTCCTTCCTGCCACTTATTCCTGGATTATTTCCTTGCGGCCCTTCGCATCTGGGTCTCTTCCTCTTCTAAAATCCTTATGCTGGAGCTCACCCAAGGTTGTTGAGGTCTAAACTCACAAAATTCCTGCTTTCTAATTCCATCTCATATCCAGCCTTTAACGTCCAGTTTTGGCACAACTTCCAAAATTCTTGACTTTTATCCTTGCTAACTTTTAACTGTTTGATTTTTTTTTTTACCTTTAACTTGTACGAGTTAATCTTGTTTTTGTTTCAACTATGCTCTTTTAGTCTTCAGGTTGCTGAGGCTGAGAAATGGTACACTATAATCTTTCTTAACAGGAGATGGGAAATGGGGGCCCCAGACTAGGAGTGGAGTTAATTTTGATGGCTGGCCAGAAGAATTTTAGCCATCTGTCCAGACTCAACTCTCAGCGGAGAGTTGGGCTTGTCTGCTAGAAAATCTAGCCACCTAGAATTGCTTTATCGGGGAAATGGGCAGCATATAAATTTAATAAATATATTGTTGGGTTTTTTTTACAACCCCCCTAGTAGGGCGTGTCAAATTTTTCAACTTTCAACTTCCAAACATTAGGGGTACTCAAAAGTTGTGACATGCATTGGGGTTTGTAAAAATATTTTGGTTACTTTAATACAATTTAGATGTGCTTGGTAAGTAACTACATAAAGATAACTTTTAAACATTTTGTTTGTTTCATTACCAGGCAAAAAGATAACAACTTGCTGAATGCTCAGAACATAGTTAGCCTGTTAGCAATACAGGTAGTCCTCAACTTATGCCCGTAACTGAGCCCGAAATGATGGTTGTAAGTCAAGACATCACAGGACCGGACCCATTTTTCAACATTTTTTGTGACATTAAACAAATGCAGCTTTTATTAAGCAAACACGATGGTCATTAAGCAAACACTGAGGCTGTTAAACAAATCCATTTTTCCCAATGGGCATATTTTGCCAGAAACCAGAAGTAAACACCTGGAACCAGCAAAAAAAAAAGTGCCAAACTATGGTATAGCCGAAAAGGTGACCGAGTTGCCAAGCACTCAAAATGCGATCGTATGTCCTGGGTAAGGTGGGGTGGGGTGGGTATACAGTCATTATAACTTTAAAAACAGGTCAGAAGCAGATATAGAGAGGGAGGTTTGTTGTAACTTCAAGCAGTCATTAAATGATCAGGTCGTTTAATATCGAAGACTAAATGTAAAGTGTTTTTGGCTGTATGTATCTTAGGGGTTTTTTTAGAGATAAAGCTATTGCACACTTAATAAACTACACTATAATATAAACATAAATAACAGATAAATAAATAACAGATAATCAGAGTTGAAAGGGACCTTGTAGGTCATCTAGTCCAATCCCCCCAAGCGGTAGACTCTACACCATTTCTGACAAATGGCAGTCCAATCTCTTCTTGAAGGTCTCAAGTGATGGCGCTCCCACAACTTCTGAGGACAAGCTGTTCCATGGGTTGATTGTTCTCACTGTCATAAAGTTTCTCCTTATTTCCAGGTGAATTTCTCCTTGTTCAGTTTCCATCCATTATTCCTTGTCCGGCCTTCGGGTGCCTTGGAAAATAGCTTGACCCCTTCCTCCTCTCTGTGGCAGCCCCTCAAATATTGGAAGACTGCTATCATGTCTCCCCTGGTCCTCCACTAGACTAGCCAGACCCAGTAACATAACTATTATATGCAATGCGAAACCAAACTCACTTTATTGCTATATTTGTTTTATTGTGGTGATGCTGGTAACTACACACCCTGACCTCCATGAGCTTTCCCTGTGCCAAATCAGAAATAGTAAGCCTCTTGGGACAGAAAGCCTAACCCTCTCGTACACTATTTTGTGCGTGGTCAAGCATATAATGAGATATAGGCAGCTTTCAAGCAAGGAAGCAATCCAAGCTAAAGAAGCTTGAGAGAAAGATTTAGGCTGAGCATCTCAAACATCAGGCCTCTGTCATGCGGATAAAAATAGCGAGTAGAGTATTAATGCTCCCAGACAGAATCTGCAAGATTTCAGGTTGCACAGAATGCTTTCTTGGAGGGCATGCCCAACCTCCTGCCTCGCCTTACCTCATCCCACTTCCATAATAGTCTCTGGATCCACTGGATGCCCCACTTCCAGATTCAAATCTGCTGCCCCCATAATCTCTGCCTCCAGAACCTGGAAGAGTCCTCGACATCACCAAAAGAGGAAATAATTAATTAAAATATAACCTTTGATTATCTGCAGGTTTAAAAATCTTGTTCTTTGTTTTTGTCGCGCAGGACACAAACTATGCTTGGAAAACAACTGATGCAGTCTCCTCTTGTTAGCATCTTACTCTGAATTTAAGGGACTTTTCATGGCTTCCTCTCTGCCGAGATAGTGTATTTAAATTTTTCTCCCTGCGCCCCCCCCGCCCCGTGATTATATTGTCCTTCCAAGATTCTGCTTGATGTATTAGTAATGCAAAATCTGCTTGCTAACCCCGATTAAATAAATACAAATGGGCTGAGTATGATGTGCAGTCCTAGAGTTTAAACCCTCTAAAGGATAGCAGGGTTGTGATTTGACAAATAAAATGGAGCTTGTTTTTACTGCTCTGATACAAATACTTTTTTGGGGGGCGGGAAATCTGCTGTGGCGAGTAAAAGGGGAGGGGGCAGCAGGAGGAAGCAGAAGACTGTAAAATTAACATCTAACCATGCTTGGACAGCGGTCCTAATCCCTTCCCCCCCCCAAAAAAAATCAGCGGAATAGATGCTGCTAAGAGTGGTATTCACCCTTCAGGGCCCCCCGCGATTCCATAACAAACCAGGTACCGGCTCCAGCTTCTTCCCGGCTCCTTCATATGCCAGCTGGCTGGGTGGTCATGTGGGAAGCCCTAATCCTTGGAATCCTGGAATCCAGCCTCACCCAGATTTCCTGTCGCTGCTCTGTAATCAGGGAAGAGAAGGCCAGACGGATTTGCTCAATCAGAGGGAGAAGGCAGCCCAAGGCATCTTTTCTGTCCCTTTGAAACCACAATTGACCGTCGGCTTATCTTCCTCTCTCCTCCTTTTGCACACTGCCAGTTAGGTCTGTACATTAATGTATGCAGAGCAGGGAGGAAAGGAGACATTGAAAAGCTACCCCCGTCTCTATCTCCCGTTTAGCCATTTTTACTCCAGCTTTCATACGAGAAAGGAGGAGGAAGAGAAAACATCCCATAACTTCAAACGGACAGTGGGTGGCTTTTTTTTGGTGGGGTGGGGGGGAATACTTCAGAAGCAGGCTGGATCACATAAGGGATACCCAAATAATGCAGGCTCCTATCTTTCTTTTAAATCAGCCTTTTGTTAAGACCTACAAAGACAATGTTTACTTTTGGAAGCAAAACTGCAGCAGCCTTGGTTCTCCAGAGGCTGCTGAAGGACAATTTCCGGGATGCCTGGAAGTGGCCTTGCTGGCTTGGCTCTCTAGCCATTGTATCCTATTTACTTGGGGGAGGGGGGGCGGGCGGCAGGATTTATTTCTTCTCAAAGAAAGGACACTATAATCTAGAGGATTGCTTAAGATTCCCAGAAAACTGGCTGGGTTTAGCTAAAATAAGGCCAAACTCTTTGTAGTTTTCAGTGGGATGTAACACAAACAGAGTCACTGAGCCGTTTTAGCACAAATGGGGGGTTTAACATATTGTGGGAAGTGGGCATATAGGAAGGGAGTCTGAAAATCTCTCAATCTAGAAAAATCTGCGTTATGTATGAAGAAGAATGTATCAGTATCCAATACTGTTTTTTTGCTATGTTGTTTTCAAATGTTTATAAACCTGCTAGCCACCCAGAATTGTTAAAGTGAGATACGTGGTTATATAAACTGAGCACATAAATATAAGTAGTCCTTATAATCACAATTGAGCCCAAAATTTATGTTGCTGAGTGAGAAATTTGTTAAGCAAATTTTACCCCATTTTATGACTTTCCTTGCCACATTTGTTAAGTGAATCACTGCAATTGTTAAGTTAGTAACACAGCTGTTAAGTGAATCTGGATTCCCCATCAACTTTGCTTGTCGGAAGGTCACAAAAGAGGATTGATTACATGACCTTAGGACATTGCAACCGTCATAAATACGAACCAGTGGCCAAACTTCTGAATGTAAATCACAGGACCACGGGGACACTGCAATGGCCATGAGTAAAAAATGCTCTCAAGTCACTTTTTTTCAGTACCATTGTAACTTTGAACAGTCACTAAGCAAAATGTTGTAAGTCAAAGACTACCTGTATTATAGGGTTATTTGGACTGCTGGTATTTCAGTTTCCTGGAGACACAGGTGAATATTTTAGACAAAAATCACAATTCTAGGGCTATACTTCTAGAGTAGGATATTGTAATAGAACAAGAGAGTTGGAAGGGACCTTGGGTGTCTTCTAGTAGTCCTAGGCAGGAAACCCTATTCCACTTCAGACAAATGGTTATCCAGTCTCTAAGGTCAGGGCATATTTATTCCTGGTGAATTCTTACAAACGCACATATAACTGTTAATTTGTTAGACCAAACATCAAACATCAGGATTCCTAAAGAGCAGATATGAGGCCACTTATAATACAGTAATTTTCCTACTCATTTGCCACTCACTATACCTTGGAAATTTTAGCCTAGATTTTTACTGGACTCGTATAGGGCCCTCTATGTAACCTACCCTAGGAAAAGAGCTTCCAGAGTAATATTCCTCAGCATTGGCAACTTTAAGACATATCGACTTCAACCAGAGATTGCAAAGTGATTCTTAGTGCACCCTGAATTTAACTGAATGAGCTGTTCTAAATATTTTGAACCACAGCACAAAGGGGAATGAGTGATATCAGATGCCTTATGACACAAACAACATCTGTCAGTAGACATCGATTAGATGTGAGAAAAAACAGACACCCTTAAAATATATTGCATTCTCTCCTTTCCCATCACCATTCATTTATCTCAAATGACTGTTTTGTGGGGAAAAGATGAGAAATATTAGGTATATTTGCTGTCTTGATTTATTTATAAGAGTAATAAAGTTGGGATAAAAATCTAATGTATCAAACACCACTGGCAACACTCAAGGACTGCAGAATACCACCCTATTGTCTGAAGGGATAGTTCTTGTGCATTGAAGGAAATGGCTTTTGCTGAAAAGGAAACCACAGTTTCCACCTCTGGGCTTTCGTGGGAGGGAATGACTTTATATGATGCCTCATGTACACAATGATATCCTGAGACGCCTGAAGCTATCATGGCTTGAACTGAATAACAGATTGTTAGTTGGAAGGGAACTTTAAAGGTCTTCTAATCCAATCTCTCACTCAAGAAGATGCTATACCATTTCAGACAAATGGTTGTCCCATCTCTTCTTGAAAACCTCCAGTGTTGCAGCAGCACCCACATTTATTGTTGGCAAGCCATTCCACTGATTAATTGTTCTGTCAGGCAATTTTTCTTTTAGTTCTAGATTGCATCGCTCTTTAATGATCTTCCACTTGTTACTTCTTTCTTCAGGTACTTTAGAGAATGGATTGTCCTCTTATTTCTGACAGCCCCTCAACTATTGGAAAACTGTTATCATGTCACCCCGAATCCCTTCTGCTTGTTTAGGCATACTTAGTTCCCTCAATTGGCCCCCATCTTCACCCGAATCTTCAATAGATCACTAGAAATGTGCTATGTTCCTTCCTGCTTCAAACGTTCCACCATCATCCCCGTGCCAAAGAAGCCCTCCATCAAGGAGCTGAATGACTGCAGACCAGTTGCTCTAACACAGTGGCCCCCAACCTTTTTTGTGCCGCGGCCCGGTACCGGCATCACAAAATGATCCGCGGCCCGGTACCGGCATCAGCACGCATGACAAGGCAAGGCGAGCTGAGCGACCGGCCAGCCAGCCGTTCCCCGCTTCTCCCCGCCACCTTCAACTCCTCCTTTGTACCTTTGTCGATGGGCTTCGGGACGGTCGCACGGCTCGCCTTGCCTTGGATGCTGAAAGAATCCTTGCGCCTTAGTTTCGTTCGAAGCCGCCCCCCTTCAATGAAACTAAGCCGCGAGGATTCCTTCAGGACCCAAACGCCGCTTTCCAACCGGAAAAGCTCACCCGGAAGCACTTTGTCAAGCAACATGGTGGCGCCCAGTAAACCGGCGGCCCGGTAGGAAATGTTCCACAGACTGGGACCAGTCCACAGCCCGGTGGTTGGGGACCCCTGCTCTAACATCTGTAGTTATGAAAATTTTTGAAAGGCTTGTGTTGTCCCACCTGAAAACCATCACAGATCCGCTGTTAGATCCCATGCAGTTTGCATACTGAGCAAATAGATCGACAGATGATGCTGTTAATATGGCTCTGAATTACATCCTACAACACCTTGAAGCTCCAAATAACTACGGCAAAGGTCCTCTTTGTAGACTTCAGTTCAGCATTCAATACTATCATTCCAGACACTCTTCTAACTAAGTACCTGAACACACTTGTAAGTGGATCATAAGCTTCCTAACAGACAGGATGCAATAGGTGAAGCTAGGCGGAATCACATCCGATACCTGTATAATCAGCATAGGGGGCACCCAAGGCTGTGTGCTATCTCCACTTCTCTTCTCCCTATATACCAATGACTGTATCTCAAACGATCCATCTGTTAAAATACTGAAGTTTGCTGATGACACAACAGTGATTGGTCTCATTCAAGACAACAATGAATCTGCATACAGACAGGAGGTTATACAACTTGCCTCATGGTGTAACCGGAACAATCTGGAACTGAACACGCTCAAAACTGTAGAAATGGTGGTAGACTTTAGAAGAAACCCTCCTATACTACCACCTCTTACAATATGGTATAACCGGAACAATCTGGAACTGAACACACTCAAAACCGTAGAAATGGTGGTAGACTTTAGAAGAAGCCCTCCCATACTACCACCTCTTACAATATTAGACAACACAGTATCAACAGTAGAGACCTTCAAATTTCTAGGTTCTACTATATCACATGACCTAAAATGGACATCTAACATCAAAAACATCATCAAAAAAGCACAACAAAGAATGTTCTTTCTGCGCCAACTCAGAAAGCTCAAAGTGCCCAAGGAGCTGCTGATCCAGTTCTACGGAGGAAGGATGGAGTCTGTCATCTGCACCTCCATCACTGTCTGGTTTGGTTCTGCAACCCAACAGGACAGACACAGACTTCAGAGAGTAATTAGGACTGCAGAAAAAACAATTACTACCAACCTGCCTTGAATTGAGGACTTGTATAGCGCAACAAGTCAAAAAGAGGGCTGTGAAAATATTTACAGACCCCTCACATCCCGGACATAAACTGTTTCAACTCCTTCCCTCAAAATGACGCTATAGAGCACTGCACACCAGAACAACTAGACACAAGAACAGTTTTTTCCCAAATGCCATCACTCTGCTAAACATATAATTTCCTCATCCCTGTTCAACTATTTACAAAGTGTACAGTACTATTACTGTTAATCTTCTCACCACTCCTTATCACCCATCCCCTCCCACTTGTGACTGTTTCCTAGTATGATTTGATTGCTGATTGTACCCTGTGACTATTATTAAGTGTTGTACCTGATGATTCTTGATTCTTAACAAACGTACCTTTTCTTTATATATACTGAGAGTATTTACACCAAGACAAGTTCCTTGTGTGTCCAATCACACTTGGCCAATAAAGTATTCGATTCTCTTCTATTCTCTTCCATTCTCTTCCATTCTCAACCATTGGTCATGTTTCCAGACATCTAATCATCTGTTGCTTTTTTCAACTTTTGTTTACATTGTGGTGACCAGAACCAGAGGTAATATTCCAAGTGTGACCTTACTAAAGCAGTATGTACTAATACTAGCAGTATGTACTCCTGAAGTACTAATACTTCAGGAGATCTCGATACTATTCCTGTGAATGCAGTCAAGGTTTGGCACTGGCTTTTTTGGCAGCTGCAACAGCTAGCAAGCCATCATTGTAGGCCCATTAACACAGCTAGAGGGTTAGTGTCCAGCTGGGATGGGTTCCCAGGTGGAATATTAAGTCAAAATGAGCCACCCGATTCGGCTTTTGGGTTTGGTTGCAAATCTGGCCGCCGGTTATAAACCGCTTTCGAGGCGAAGCTGAAGGGATTGTCCTTCCTCCCCCACAGTAAAATGCATTAGGAGCGCTTTAACAGTTTATAACGGCTATTTTTTAATTGTTTCGTGTGCGTTAGTGAGGTGTCTTCACCCTATGGATTGCGGTCTCGAGGGCCGCGAACCTTCTCCAAGATGGCGCTCGACTCCCGCCTTTCCCCTCCCCCACCCCAGTCGAAGCAATCCTCTTTGTCTGCTGCAGCAAAGCGTCGCCGCATTGCTGACAAGTGCGGGAAAGTAGGTCGTTAGTGCAACGCCCACTTTTTTCCCAGTGACCATCTACTGCAGCTGTTGGTAAAAAAGGATGGAGAATGGTAACCAATCAGCTTGCGAGAGGAGAATTGGGGCGGCTTGTTGCCCTTACCAACCAAACGTATTAGTTCTCGTTCACCCAATCACGTCTTTCTTTTTGTGACTCATGAGGCCACGTGACAGCGAATAGAAGAGGGCTTTTTTCTTGCAGTGACTTTCACTACCCCACCTCCTTTTTTTTAATGAATATTTAATGAAACGCTATCCAATGGGAAGCGTTGCTTCTGATTACCTCATGCCTGCGGAACGTGCGGAGTGAAGAGTTGGTCCCGTTTTTTCAAAGCGAGTTATCTGCATATTCATGAAGTAGGCGGTCTTCATAGAAGGTATATAAGGAGAAGCGCGCGCAAACCGCCCAATAGTTCGCGCTGGGACTTCGAGGGTTGTACTTTGGTCTGTGCCGCCGCTAAACTACATTGGTAAGGGGGTCGCGCGTGGTGGTCGTAAAGGAAAAGTGTATGAGAAAAATAATGATGTAAATAGACGTAAAATGAAGAGGGAACCCGGAAAATAAATTTTAGTTAATATAATTGGGGCAGGTGGTGGATATGGTAAAATATTGGTAAGATTATTATTTAAGTGCGAGGACTTAACTGAGGACTTAACCAAGGTCTTAGCTGGTAGTGAGTTGGATGGTGGTCTGCGGAAAAGACAAAATGGTTTCCAACCGGCTTTTCGGGCAAACCTCAAAATGGCGCCTGAAAAGAAGACTGATGGATAACGGAAGCGCATGCGCGGAATAGGACCACGGAAATGAGCTTTTAAATGCGCATGCGCTTCAGTTAGCGTGCGCCCTCTGCTGGAGTAATTGGTGCCGCCGCGCATGCGCGGAAAGGGTACCGTTATTGAGGTTAGATTGACGGGATATATAATTAAATATAAATATGTGATATATATAATTAAGTACGAAACCAGACAGTAAGACGCATGACTAAATGTTACCCTTTTATGTGGAATATTTCAATATGTAAACATTTGCCTGTGTCCTGTATCGATCGCCAATTTTTATCTATAGCCAAGTAGCTTCATTTTTCAAAGTTTAATGTTCTTTTTGACACAATAGTGCGTTGCAACTTTTAATAAACCGAACTTTCGAGTACTTCAAGTAAACTTAAAAGGTGCTCATAGCTACAGAATTATGTGTTTGCTTATTTTTTTAAAGTATCAAAACAAGGAGAACAAAGCTGAGGAATTAAAAAAAATACATGGTGTAGCTTGACTCATTTTTCAGAAAGCATTTTCAGTATTTGCTTACCCAAGATTTAAAATATAAATTTGCTGAAGGTAATAGGAATTGTGTCATTTTTGTATGAATGAGCAAAATTGTACTTCAATCTTTGATACAACCGAAAATGGAAGTGTTTACTGGGCTTGGATTTCCAAACAACCTGCAAATACTAAAATTGACTGATTTCTTTTGCAGAAAAGAAATGGCATCCGATGAGGGAAAATTATTTGTTGGTGGACTCAGTTTTGACACCAACGAACAATCACTTGAGCAAGTGTTTTCTAAATATGGACAGATATCTGAAGGTAAAAAAAAAAAAAAAGCCCTCGTGTCCTCTTACTTATACTGCTGGAAGTTTATAAGAGATGGTTTCTTTTTTTTTTTTTTTTTTTTTGAGAATCCAAGGGTGTTTAGCCGTGCAGAAATGTTCTTTTGGTAGCATTTGTCACATGGAAATTTTATGGGAATGAAGCTATACACACTTTATCTTCTCTTCCCTATAGTTGTTGTTGTAAAAGACAGAGAAACACAGAGGTCCAGAGGATTTGGCTTTGTAACTTTTGAGAACATTGATGATGCAAAAGATGCAATGATGGCCATGAATGGGAAGGTGAGGAATTCTTACTCTCACTTTTAGCAAGCAAGGGAGATAACATGCTGAATGTTGAATTAGAGCCATAGACTTGGTGATTGGTTGATGTTTCATGTTTACTATTGATTAAAAATGTTTTACCACTTAGATAATATCTATAAATACAGCAACAGTTGATTCATAATCATTGTCATTTGATACCAAAAGTGGTCTTAGTAAAACTTAATATTAACCTTCGTAAGGTTTGTGAACCACTGTTGATTTGAAGGTTTGTTTTTTAGTCTGTTGATGGCCGCCAGATCAGAGTTGATCAAGCAGGCAAGTCCTCTGAAAACCGGTCTCGTGGATACAGAGGGGGATCAGCTGGAGGGAGAGGCTTTTTCCGTGGAGGCCGAGGGAGAGGCCGTGGATTTTCCAGAGGTGAGGTTCTGTTTTCCAGTAATTTGTAGCATCTGATATAGAGTTGCTTGAATTTATTTCAGTGCTTGCATTGTTCTCTCTTCCAGGTTCTGGAGACAGAGGTTATGGGGGCAGCAGATTTGAATCTAGAAGTGGGGGATACAGTGGATCCAGAGACTATTATGGAAGCAGGTATGTACCTGACATGAGATTTAATGTCCTGTGTGCTTCATAGTTATTGATATGCTTAGTGAACCTGTTGCCGCCTTTCTGCCTTCCTTAGCAGAAGTCAAGGAAGCTATGGAGACAGGCCTTCCGGAGGATCCTATAGAGACAGTTATGACAGTTACGGTAAGTCTTAAATCATGAGGGAAGGCGGATGTGCTGACATGGGAATGTATGGAGCCACTCTTGATCTTGCAGTGACAATCTTGGAAATACTTTAAGGTTTGTTTGGAGCTTTTGCTGGCAGCCTTTCTCTGCCTATGAGAGGCACCACTCCTTTGGCAGAGGCCCTAAGCACTTGTGCCACGGAAAAGCAAAAAATTCTCATTTAATGCATGTGTAGCTCTAGTTGGATCCAAAGGCAAAGCATCCATAACTAGTTTTCTGAAGCTGAAAAGAACACCCAGAATCCTCAAGCCAGAAGGAAAAAGAATACAAAATGGGTGGGACGAAGATAGCAAGCTAGTGTTTGAAGTGCTTGGCAAACAAGTAGGGGAGGAAAAATTGCTGGAACTTGTCTGTGCTTCAGTGCCTTTACAACTCTGCCTGCTTCTTGTCCTCAGCTACACACAACGAATAAAAAACCTTCCTGGCTCAAGATCGTCCTTCCATTGGCTGTATTTATAAAGATTTTTGGAGCTTCGCTGAAATCGTTCTTGTGTAGTCATCTCCTTTGTATTCTCACTTTTGTAGTAAACTCGCAATTCTGATCTTGTCAATAACACGGCCTTGACAGCTTCTAATATGTAATGGTCTGTTCGGACTCAAAGAAAGCGCTGGGTTTTTTTTTTTTTTTGAGTGTTTTAATTTTTTAAAGCACTTAAGATTTTAGTTCATTTGTGAGCAAAGGCGTGTATGTGTTTTAGTTTTTTGTGTGTGTTTTTTTAAAAAAGACCGGAAGGTTTGGGGCCCCATATCTGTTTTTCTTTTGAGCAAGAAAGGACCTTAATTGTTCAGTAGAAGCTGAGCAAGCTGTGAACTCTTTTTTTTTGTTTAGTGCATAGTTTTTTTTTGTTAAAAAATTAAATCAACCTTTAGTGTAGCAAGGTACTGTAGCCTGGGTATGAATTTTAAAAGGCAACCCACCTTGATATATCTAAAGAAATAATTTTGCTTGTATGTTCAACCTGCATTAAGAGACTTTAACTTGTATGCCATAAAATTTAACCCAGAGAGACTGCAGATTTTACTACCCAATGAGTTCATTGGAAAAAAAATGTTTGTTTCTATTGTCCTTTTTTTACTGAAAGAAAGTATGCCTAATTCAATTGTTGTAACTTTGAAGTGGTGAAAAAGGATTTCTTGTACAGTTTTCTTTGGCTTCACGAAGCCTATTAAAAGTCCATCTGAAAAAAAAAATCTGCTCTTGACATGTTACATCTTGCTGCACAACACAAGTCTGGATGAACGTGAAACTGTACAGTTAGATAGGAACGAAAGTAGTTAAGTGGAAGGCCATACCTGAGGGGAAAAAAATTGGGCCTCACATTTCTTGTGAACAAAAATGTAAATAATGCTAATGCTATACTTTATTAGGCCTAATGACATCAATTGGGCAGTTTGAGAATTGAAACAAAAGTACTGGAAGGACCTCACAAATTTGTCTCTTAAAACAGTCACTTAGCTTTGGCTGGAATTGTTCCAACCTTTGAAAAAAGAAATTAGATTTCACTCATTGCTATTTTAATATGCTGTTGCAAAGTTAGGTTGAATAAGATGGGTAGCTCCGTGCTAATTAAAACAAAAACTTATTAACTGAAAACCAGCCAAACATTTAGCTAGTCCATAATGGAGTCTTGTTAACTGGGTCAGCTGCCACTAGTCAGTGTTCCAAGGCCAATAATTGTGACCTAATTTAGCTAGCTTTGTCGTTGCCTTTTAAGTTCTAAGAATTTTCTGCTAGCATATGGAAAACTGCAGTGCCTTGGCGAAAAAGAAGTGTTGTGCCTCCAACAGAGAGAACCTCTGAGACGAAAGCTGCTCTCTTGGCTAGTTCATATGTGGGGATAGTCCTGTAATTCGAGGTAACTCTTTTCCTCATGTCCGCATCCTTCCTCCTGTTGAGAGCTCATATATATATATATATATATAAATTATTTTTGGAAAGTCTGTTAACCTATGTGAATCACATTTTTTTCTGCCAACCTTGTTCAGCTAAAGCATTTTTTAATTTTTTAAAATTCTTCCTTACGATGAGTCTTTGGCTTTTATGGCATAACTTTGCTGTGGGACAGAAGGGGGCATATGTACAGCCATCTCTTTGCCTGTAGGGTTACCGTAGATGAAAGATGGGGAGCTGATTTCTGCTCATCTCTGGAGATTTAAGATTAAGTCACGTAACCTTAATGTTCTTCGCCATCTTGTTTGCATTTTAACTTTTTCCCCATAGCCCACACTGTTCTTAAGCAGCCATTACCAACCGTGACTAACTGCTTTTTGAGGGATCAGGTGCCATTGGCCGGTCCGAGGGAAGCGTCTTGGAACAGTTGGCCCAAGTTGGGTTCTTGCGTTACCTTTGTGGAGACCCTTTGTAGGAAACGCTGCTTGTCTTGTTGAAGGGTGGGCAGGGTAGAAATTGTAGCATTTGCTTGGTGGATACAATTTTTTGTAACACAAGTTTGTCTTGGCAGGTTGATGGAAGAAACTGACACTTGAGATGGAAATGGATGTTTCAACGCTGAGGACCAAAGTCGTAACTGAAACTGTCAGCTTTGCACACAGGTACTGATCTTGTGCAAGGTTTCTCTGGCTCCTTGGTTGCTATGGCAGAAAACCTACAGAAATGGCTGCCTTCAGCTACCTGACCTGGATAACTTTAAAGGAAAAACCCTCCTTAATTTCAATTCCAAAGCAAAATTCATTGAATCTAACAATGTGTCAGATTTTAACACTTTTTTGCTCCATCTTTCAGCTGCATGTTTCTTGGAAGAGGATTGAGAAGGATCATGGCAATTTTGATGGAAAACAGGATTGTGAATTAGAATGCTCTGAATGATCCAAGAGGACATGTACAGAACCTAATAAAACAATAGGGCTAAAAACTTGGGTGGTGTGAAAGTTTATAATTGTGAGGGTAATTCTCAAGGAAATCCAGTCCTTGTATTCCCTTTTTGCAGACCTGTCAAACTGCTGGCGGACCACAGGCCGGATATTGCCCATGATGCAGTCGGGTTTGACACCCCTGCCTTTGTGTGAAAGCTAGCTGGGTAATTTGTTCCTTCATCCCAATCCACCCCACCTCCTAGCAGTGGTGGTGAGAGAAATAGGAACTTTGAATTATTTGGAAAGGTGGGTTTTTTAAAATCATATATTCTTTAGTACTAAGTAGAAATTGAATATGCCTTTCCTATCCATTGATAAGGGGGAGACATAAATGAGTCCCGTAAGTGCTTAGAGTTGACTTCTCTCCCAAACGAGATTTTGCACAATGCAGTTGGTTAACCAGTTTTACAGTAATACGTTTCCCCCCTAGTTTTTAGTCTATAACTTGTCTAGTACATTAAATTGAAGCTACTTCTCATAGTTTATTTAAGCAAAAGGGTTCAGCATTCCTCAATTTATGGAGCTCTAGCTTTTTTTAAAAAAAACATGTCGCTCATTTTGCTTGTGAGAACCCACAATAAGGCCAGTACTGTTCAGCAAAGGCTTAGGGGCGTGGACATTCCCCTCCTCAAACATGTTGAAACAATTGCGGCAGCTCTTTTAAACAAGGGTTTCCCAACTTAACGTAGTTGCACATTATTTGGTGGAGACAAGCAATCACACAAGGATCCTAGTTTAGCTGTGGAACCAAGTGTCCCAACAGATGCTATTTGTAGCTTCTGAAGTTTTAGGAAACTGGCTTTTATGAGGTCAAGCTTTGACTAGCTGTAGCTTGAGTAGTTTTACAAAAATACAGCTGAGTATTTCTATGAGGCTAATCTAATTGGTGTCTCGAAAATTATGTAGCTAGAATTGCAGGTTGATAAATTATTTTATTGATAAAAAGCTAGGTGTTCAGAGGCTTTCAACCTAGTATGTAAATGGGTTGCTTTCCCCTAGTCTGGGTTTAAACCAAAGATTTAGGCCCACTTGAAGCTAGGCTTGGATGTGCAGTTCTACAATAAACACCAGAAAAATCCCTGGATGGATGGAGCTTCTATTTTCTCTCTCCCAAACATGAAATTCCCTGCATAATGTTCATGGGAAAACCGCCTCATTCTTAATTCTGCAGAATCCTTTTTTATATAAACCTCTCAATTTCCTGTAGGACAGATGTTGGGAGGATTATTGGGCTTGGTGTTAAAATATCTAGAAGGGGTTTGGAGCTTAAAAAAACCAAATCTTCTATAAACATGCATTAGCCTATATATTTTTAGCCTGCTGATTATTTTGCCCACCTAAATGCCACAAAAACAGCTTTTTTTCTGCAAGTTTCTTAATTGTTTGAAAAATAAGGGTTTTTTTTTTTGTGTAGCTCATCCATGGAAGGTTTTCCCATTTGGTACATGTGTCCAGAGGTGACTGACCATTAATGGTATCCCAAGGGAATGAAACCCTTAAACTGGGTTTAATAGCTTCTTTCATTCTAACTTGGTTCTTGGATGCCAATTTCCTGTATGGTTCCTGCAATCAATGCTGTCGGTTCCTCCCAACAGATTGTAGTGTCCCAGCATATTTCAGTCAAGAGGCACATTTGAGAATGTCCCAAATAACTGACCGTGCAGCCCTACATGGTCACAAAAGCACATTTAAGAGGAGACCAATGATTTAGTTCTCTATCACCTGTTTAGTTCTCCCCTTTTCTGAATAGGAGGGTGGACTCCTGCCCAAATATATCCTATCGTGCCAATTCTAATTTTCCAATACCACTTTGGAGTCCCTAAGCACCTTTATTAATCATTTGCTCAAGCTTGGCAATTAAGATACGGCCTTCAACTCCCAGAATACCCCAGCCAGCCTGACTGATTGGAATTCTGGGAATTGAAGTCCATGCCTCCTATTAAAGTTGCCAAGTTTGAGAGTCACGGCTGTGGATTAATGTTGCTTTTACGCTGAAGGAATCTAAACACGGAACAGAAGTGGGGAGGGGTCCAATGGACTCCTTGCAGGCCATAGTGACCTCACTGGGCAAAGTCCTGTTTTCTGTATGTCCGTAAGATCGAGACTCCCAGTCTGCATGCAAGTAGCAGAAATGGATTATTCCACCGGATTTCCAATTCTCCTGCAGCTACATCTAAGAAAGAATTCACACATTTTATCAGGTTGGCACATAAATTCATTTTCTCCTTTTTTACTTAGACCAAAGGCTGGATACAGGTAATCCTTGAGTTACGAGTGTCCATCATGGTCATGAACTTGAGTCACCTATGGGACTGACTCAATTTTATAAATGTTTTTGTGGCAGTTGAGCAAATCGATGGTGATTTCAAGTTATGCCAAAAACTCACTGCTGGGTTTTGGCAAAAGCACACCCCACAGCAAACAATCACTTCGTAAACGCCTGTTTTTGGTCAAAACGTCATAAAACGTGGGATACTGCAAATGTCCGTACGTGTGTCCCAGTTCTAAGCACCGGAAGTGGCAGTGTGTGGCCATGGGAGGGGGCCACCATCAGAACTTCAATTCTGGGTCAAGTATCCCTGGGATGTTCTGTCGCAACTTCAAATGGTTGCTAAGTGGCTGGTCATAAATAGAGGACTAATCAACACAGCTAGTCCTGGGCTTAATGATGGTTTAGTGACCAAAGTTACAACAGCACTGAAAAAGGTGACAGATTTTCACACAGCCATTGCTGCATCCCATGATCACGTGATCAAAACCCAAGCTCCAAACAAACCTTAAAATTTGGATGCTTTGGCAACTGGTTCCTATTTATGACGGTTGCAGTGTTGGGTCATGTGACCCCTTGGAGTCACATTTAAGAACTGCAGTGATTCACTTAACTGGCAAAAAAGATCATTAAATGGGGCAAAACTCCACTTAAGAAACGTTGGGCTCAATTGTGGCTGTAAGTGGAGGAGGCTCCCCTTGACTTCCCCCATTGAGTACCAAACCGTGAGAGACTTTCCTTCCCAGCAGAGGGCGCTGTCTAGCAAAAGATAGCATCTCTCTGTTTCTGTTCAGAAAAACCAAGTGCTTAAAGAATCCTTTAGAAAGGGACCTTGGAGGTCTTCTAGTCCAGCCCCCTATACCTATACCATTTCAGATAAGTGACTGTCTATAGAGACTCTTCTTAAAAACATCCAGTGATGGAGCCCCCACGATTTCTGGAGGCAAGCTGTTCCACTGGTTAATTGGTCCTGCTAAGAAGGTTCTCCTTAGTTCCAGGTTGCTTCTCTCCTTGGTTAGTTTCCACCCGTTGCTTCTTGTCCTGCCTTCAGGTGTTTTGACCTCCTTCTTCTTTGTGGCAGCCCTTCAAATACTGGAAGACTTCTGTCATGTCACCCCTAGCCCTTCTTGTCTCTAGACTGGCCGTACCCAAATCCTGCAGCCGTTCTTCATATGCTTCAGCCTCCAGTCCCCTAATCATCAGTTGCTTCTCCTCTGAACTTTTTTTTGTACAAATTTTTTGTAATTAACAAATCCGAATTAATGAGAAACTTAATTCAACCCTCTTGTGCACCGGGTACGAGAGATGAAGTGCGAATTATTCCCACACCAGGCAAAGGGAAGGGGTGACTTGTGCCTGACTTAATGACAGTGTACTGTTTGCAGCTAGCCACGTTCACCTCCAGCGGATTGTTTTCCAACTTTTCTTTAACAGACCATCGCCAAAGGGCGAAAAATACCATTTTTCAAGCGGGATTTTTTAAACAGTCATGCTCTGTTCTCCTTCACACAACTGTCTCCCAGCTTTGGCTGCTCCAGTGGAACGATTCAACCAGTGTAACAACCAGATTGGTGTTATGTTTTAAAAAGTCAATTTTCAACTCACTTTCTACTGCAGCCCCTGGGACTAAAAAGGTGGAGGCACGGCAAACTGCTCTGACTCTTGAATCAGCTGTGCTTAAAAAAAAAACCCAGGAAATAAAGCACAGGAAAGAGCATTGGGTGGGTGAGCTGGGCCAAATGCTCACCAGAACTACCCGAACCAGTCCAAACCAGTAGAATACCCATCCCTGGGTTGCTCCTGTATTTTGGAAGCCTAAAATCACTACTTTTTCAGGGTTTCCTGACTGGAAGATGGGTGGACTTCAACTCCCAGAATTCCCTAGCCAGCATATCAATGCTGGCTGGGGAATTCTGGGAGTTGAAGTCCACCTATCTTCAAGCCGCCAGGATTGAGAAACCCTGCCGTTAGGAGCTATTCTAAGCACGGAATCTCCCTCCCAGCGATGGTGTGTTTTGCTGAGAGAATCCGTTCCACGGCTTTCCTCTGGGAACATCTTCTATTTTTGCCCATTGAAAACACAGGCGTATTTTCCATTCTACCTCCCTCCCCGGTATTCAAATAGTGCCGTGGAGGCAGCAAATGGAAATTCTGACAATCGATGGAGGGTTTCTAAGTCCTGCAGATTCCTTCTGTCTTTCCTTTATTCCAGACGAATGGGGTAATTGGGGTCCCTGCAAGTATCAACTCTAGAGAACGTCACCTGAGAAGGGATTGGATTAAATCGGCTTTTATTAAATTTGTCTCTTCCTTCTCCTCTTCCTTCACCTTCCCCCTTCCTGTTGTCTCCCGCCAGTGGAGCTGGCAGCAGATTCAGACAGTGAGGAGATTGGGGAGGAACATGGGCCAGTCCTGGAGCCTGGGCTCTGACAAGTGGTCTGCATATGAGACAGAGATGGGGCCTGGGCCGTCTGACAGTTATCAGCTGCCTTTGAAGTGAGGCAGAACAGCTGAAGCCTGTTCCCAATGTGCGCATGTGCAGAGCTGCCAGGAGAAGGGAAGAGCTAAGGAACAAGGGTCGACTTGGGAGTGAAGCCACAGGTGGACAGTGAATGGCCCCTCCCAGAGGGGATAAAAGAGGAGCGAAAGGGGAGTGGGGCTTTGCAGGAGACAATTAGTTCATTTGGGAGAAGATTATTGTCTGCTACAGTGTGGCATCTGAAAGATACCAGCCTGGCAACTCTCCAAGCCTGGTAAAGGTCTGTAATTGTGGAATCTCTTGAAGGACTGTTGGCCGGGACTTTGCTGGAGAGGAATTCACTGTAAACTAAATAAAAGAGGTTTATCGGGATGAGAAGTTTCGTGCTGTTGGGTAAGCCTAGGTCAGAACACCTCCTCTTCCAGAGCTGTTCATTCAGCAGGTTTTCCCAGCACCTCAAAAACAGCAGAAACTCGGTTGCTCTTTATTACAGGTAGTCCTGGACTTACGATCACAATTGAGCACAAAATTTTAGTCGCTAAGCAAAACATTTAAGTGAGTTCTTCCCCATTTTCCTACCCGTTCTTAAATGAATCACTGCAGTTTTTAGCACAGTTGTTAAGCGAATCTGGCTTCCTCATTGACTTTGAAGGGTGCAAAAGGGGATCTCAGGACACTGCAACCGTCATAAATATGAGTCAGTTGCTAAGTGTCTGAATTTTGATCCCATGACCATGGGGTTGTTGCAACAGTCATAGCTTTGAAAAACGGTCATAAGTCATTTCTCAGTGACATTGCACCTTCAAACGGTCATTAAAGAAACTGTTTCTAAGTCGAGAACTACCTGTATTTATATTTATTTATTAAATTTATCTGTCACCTATCTTGTTTCCTTCCTGATTAGTAAATTTATTTGCCATCCATCTCATTTCAAACTGATTCTGGGTGGCTTAACAGCATGAATAAATGCTGACAGCATGAATAAATGCTGTCATGGATATTTTCCCCAAAAACTGCCCATCCAAAAAAATATTAACGGAGAGGGATGTTTTCTGCCCACAATGGCAAGACACAAATCAATGCTACCGAGAAGGAAGAAAAAGAAGAATTTGGCATGTTTGGGTAATTCTCGAGGAATGCAGAGGCACAAAATATTTTTAAACATTTGCAAAGAGTGCGGGAAGTGGGGAAGGGAATCAAAGCTCAGACTGGATCTCCTGGCTCCATGCAGATTAAGCAAAGGAAAATAAAAGGAGGAGGTATGAATCGGTATGAATTTAAGCTTCAGCAGATGCTGCAAAATGCAGGGGATTGGACTAGATGACCTCTGAGGTGACTTCCATCTCTGTTTCTGAGCCAGGGCAAAAGATGTTGGTCTGGCAGCTTTCCATCTGCTTTTTAGTCAACCATAACGTAAAGCAAGAATGATAATGCCCTACCTTCCAGGACTGTTGTTATAGCATTCAAGAGAGAAAACCCACAATAGCTTTTATTTATTATTCACTGGCTTGATACCCGTGCTTCGCTATGAAACTTATGTGGTCGGGCTTACTTTTTGGTAAGGAAAATAAGGGGACAAAAATTCTGCCTCTGCCTACCAGCATCCATCGGTATTCATCTGGCTAGTGTCCTGTCAGTGTGAGAGAGAGTTGAGGACTGTTTGGAAAGTGAAACAGTATTTGCGGTGTGAGCAAGGAGACAGCAAGGAGCCTGGGCGTGGCTTAGCTCAACTGTTCTGTACTAAAGCTGCTTGGTGCTCTGAAACTGAAACTCCTCTGCTTGTGTTTTGCATTTGGAACAGATTTCTTTTCAGGTGGGGAGGGGGAGTAGAACTCCTTAGCATCAGAGGGTGTTAATAATAATATAGGAAATATTAATGCTCTGATGGTCATTTTGAAAAATCCTTTCTTAGTGAGCACTTACTGTAGAAGCCAAGAGGAACATACGTGCCAAATTTGGTAGGCTTTATGGTTCTGGAGATTTTGTGAAGGTGTATGACTGGTATTTTGCTTTTATATATATAGATTTGTATCCTACTTTTGTTATTTTTATAAATAACTCAAGGCAGTAAACATATCCAACACATCTTCCTCCTCAACAACAATTTGACAGAGTTGACTAGACAGAGAGATTGACTGGCTCTTAGCTTCAATAGCTTGATGTAACCTTCATTTTCCAAAGTACTGATCAGTAACAAATGCTAGGGACAAGTAACTTGGTTAGACCCTCAGTGGTAGCCTGCTTGCTATTTTCCAAAAGACTGCAAATGAACTATGCTGATAGTTGCCACATTTAACCTTGCTGGAAAGATAGCTGCGTATTCTCTCTGGGAATATGTTTTAATAGAATAATTTCTTTGATATCCACGGTGCTCTGGTTTAAAGCTAAAACTTCTCTAGCAGCTAGCTCACAGCCAATCTTGACTGATCTTGCAACAAAAATGAATTGGAGTTAGCTTTAAGGATGGGAGACCACCAGGAAATACAGAAATGTATAATATAAGGCTTGGAAGGTGTTTTTTTTTTTAATAATAAAAGAACGATTTGGGAAGAAAGGAGTAGCAACCATTTTCACGTGTTTTCTCTGGGAAAGTCCACAACTGCAATAACAAAATTATTCATTTGTGTATCAACGGTGCTTCCAACTTGCCACAAGCCCAAAGCAACAGCCGCAAAATAATGACAGCTCTATGAAACCCTTGTTTAGCTGATCCAATCTCTTCAGTTGGAGATCCAATCAGGAAATAAAAGAGGAATTTCCTGACAGTAAGAACTATTTAAGCAGTGGAACAACTGGAGTTGCTTTATCACTGGAAGTTTTAAAAAAAAAAAGTTTGGACCACAATTTAGAATAGAAATAAATAGAATAGAAATAGAATAGAATAACAGCGTTAGATGTGCACTCCTCAGTGTCCCATTTAACAGAATTGGAAGGGACTTTGGAGGTCTTCTAGTCCAACCCCCTGCTTAGGCAGGAAACTACCATTTCAGACAAATTTGTCCCAAGATTTGAGGACTCCAGCCTTAGGCTGGGGGTTATACTAGAAGTCCTTCAAGGTCCCTTCTGATCCTCTGAGTCTGAACTTTCTAATCAAAGGGTAATGACCCCACCATCTTGCCAGTTTAGCTAGGCCCAAACTAACTCAAGGGGGGCACTGCAAAACAGCCAGCAGCCAGTTGATGGCGCTCAAGAGAGAACTCAAACCCTCGCCCGCCATCAGGCGGCCAAGCCCATCTTTGCAAATTGAGCATCCTAAAAATAAACAGCCACCCTGGACGCTCTTCGGAGCAACTGTCAGCAGCCTCGGTCCTTTCTACACCTTGCTCTAAAGGAGACCACCTTTCGACTCCAATCGCACTGATTGCAAAAATGCGAGGAAAAAATAAAAATAAAAAGAGGAGTCGATCTGGCTAATGCTGTGTTTGCGATCCAGTTCGCCCTGTTTGCCTCAAGAAAGCGGGAACCCGGATCGGGAATCTCCTCGCCTTGGCAGCCCTTCCTGGAAATCGGAGATGCAACACAATCACAACAACGCTTGGCCATTTTTTTTTTAAAAAAATCGGCTTTTACATACCCCCCCCCCCCCCACACTCCCGCTTACCCCGCCCTCCCCTCATTTAAATTCCGTCCGGGCTTTGTCCAATCAGAAACGGCTCAACGTCTTTGAATGGCACTCCCGCCCCCGCGCCCCTCCCTCCCCCCCCAGCTTCGAGCTGTTGTATGAAATTGTGGTCACGTGGCTCTCCCCCCCCCTCCGCGTTCTGAAGTGGGTGGGTCCCTGTTCATTCATAAATCCTCGGCCCCTCTTAAATCAAAATTAAGGTGTTCAAGAGAGACGGGAAAGGGGGAACTTCCTTCCCGAGACATTAAAAAAAAAATTGCAATCTCCGCCGCTTCGCTTTTTTTTTTTTTTTTGATCGCACAGAGATCCAGCAATTCGAATTAGGTGAGTCATTATTATTATTATTATTATTTTCCCCTTCCCTTTCCTGTATCTTGTCTTTCTTTTTTTTTTTTTTAAGGGATTCTTGCAAACACGATCGTTCTCCCTTCTTATTTTACTGCTTTATCTCCTGTCTCCTTTTGGCGAGGTGGGGGGGAGAGAGAGAGAGAGAGAGATCTGTCATTTTCCTTCCTTTAAAATAATAATAGGAGAAAAAAAAAAAGAGGATTTCTTGCAAAGGAGAAATCCACCCCAGATGGATCGGAGGAACGGGTGGATGAGAAGGAATGGGGGGGTTTCTTCCCATTTCTTAGATTATTTTTTAAAAAGCTGCTTTCCTTGCATTTCCTTTGCTTGTTTCTTTCGTTGGGGGGTGAGGTGGAGAGAGAGAGAGAGAGAGAGATCTGGAGCTTACATGAAACGGTGTGGCTGGAGTTGGGGCGGTATATATGTGTGTGTATAATTTGGCAGGGGGGACGAAGGAGGAAGGAGATTTTTTTTCTCCGCTGCGTTTCTCCCGGCTCCTTCTATATCGGACGGGGGGGGGGGGAGAGGCTTACGATCCCCTCTCCTTGTTATCTCTCCGTTTTCTACCTTGTGATCTCCTTCGATCCCCCCTTCCCCCCTACCCCCACCTCCGGTCCCCCTTCCTCTTCCCCACACACCGCCCCGGGATCCAGTTAGCAGGGGGGGTGGGGGCGAGAATCCCTGGGCTAAATTGCACCTCGGGTCCCTCTTCCGAGAAAGGTTTTTGGTGGGGGGGACACGATGAAACCGATGAATAATAGGAATCATCTCCTGGACGAGGTTTAACCTGTTCCAGGCAATGCCAACTGTGACGGGGGTGGAAAGGCGAGGGAGGGAGGGAGGCTAGGGAGGGGTCTGCGGAGAGTCGGATCCGTCCGAGCGGATTCCCTTCCCATCGCCCCATGGTTTTCACACCGGTCCGGGGAAGCTTTAGTAGCTGCGGATCAAGCTGGGTCGGTTGGTCTTTTATTTTATTTTATTTTTATTTTTATTTTAGGGCTAGGTTGGGGAAGGTTAAAAAAAAAAAAAGGCGAATAACCGACGCTTCGGTGTCTGAAATGAAGTCAATCCACCGATCGAGCTCCGCGTCTCAACACACAGCCGCGATCGGGTTTCCGGGTTCCCTCCCTCGGGAATGGGAAGGTGATGGTGGGGAGGACAACATCTGGGGACGAAATTGCAGCTGTTGTGGGCGGCAGCTGACCTGGGATCCGAGGCGTGTTTCCTCGAGGGCAAGGCACGGTGGGACCGGGTGGTCTAGATTGGGGGAGAGGAAAAGGGAAACCGGGTTTAAAGGGGGAGGAATGGTATTGGGGTTTGTTCACCTCCAGCCCGCAGGGTCGGCAACTCGGTCAAAGCCCAGCTGGGGAGGTTTCCCTCCCTCCCTCCCCTTCCCCGCGCCCCCTCCCCAGATTCCCCCGATTCCTCCTGAGATCTTATAATTCCTATAACCGAGCATTTAATAGCTGCAAAAAAAAATCCTGCTAGCAATTCCCCTTTTGTTGCTGGTAAAAATCATACACACACAGAAAGACACACAGATACACATTTTTACTGCTCTTTTTATGCATGAACCGAGCAGGAATGGAGGCTGGGGGGGAAAAAACAGATTAATTACCCCCCCTTTTTTGCAGCCCCAGTGTGTTAAAAGGCTCATTTAACCTCCCCTCTTTCCATTCATTCATCCTTCCTTTCTTCTTTACCTTTCTCTGTTGTGTTAAGTCTATATCACTCTCTCTTTTTATTATTCTGCTGGTCTTCCTGTGCTGCTTTGACCAAAAGTAAAAGAAAAAAAAAGAAGAGGCAAGTGAGGAATTTAAATTTTCTATCAGGCGTGGTTAGGTGTGCTGTAGCCAATTCTCCCAACGTTGGCGCTTGAGCCTCTGTGGGCAAGGGCAGTCTACCTGTGCCAGCACCCAGAGTCCTGGGAAATGAGCGATAGGGGACTTACAAACTATATAGCCTTGTAGACTTTCTAAAGAGATCTAGCCATGATGGAATAAGATGTGACAAGGCTTGCGGGCCGTATAATGAACTTTCTCCAATAGGCTGCATTGAGTCAATTTAAAAAAATAAACACTTATTTTTTTTAAAAAAAAGAGGGCTGTTTAGAAACAGCCTCCCTGCTTCTCCTGAGCAGGTCGTGCTTCTCTTTCTCTCACCCACCCCCTCTTGCCTCCAGAGGCTGTTCCCAACTACTTGGGTTCAGACAACCTCTGGAAACCCTCTTTACCATGTTACACCCCAAGGATAAAGGCTTTCCAGCTGTCACGCTCTGGTCTGCTCCATGCAGTGTGAGGAATCCAAGCCCCCTGCCTCCTTTGAGCCCTCACCAAGTGAGTTTGTGTGAAGGGAGGAGCAGCAAAGACACAGGACTCTCCACTGCCATTTTTAACCTTTCCCCGAGAGAGACAGAATTGCTCCGTGGAAAAAGAGGTGTTAGAATCCCGTTTCTCCCCAGTGGGTGAAGAAGACCAGAGTCGCCTGCTTTTCACTTGGACATCACCATGGAGATGAAATTCTTCCATCATCACGGGAAGGAGATCTTCTGCTGTTTACCTTCCCCTCTGTGGACAAGGCTGGGGTGGACAGGGAAGGAATTCCTCCCCTTTCTACCATCCTGGGCCTTGAAAAAAAACAAAAAAGCCCTTTCAAAAAATGCTCCGATTCCCGTGGCAGAAAGTCCCGTGTATTTGGAATTGGCAGAAGGGTGTGCAAAGCAGATTAATAAAATGGAGCCACACCTTGGCAGTTGCCTTGCATAGACGCCCTGAATGAGGAGGGACCTCTGAGATCATCCAGTCTAGCCCCATCCTCAGCATAGGGAAGCATCCCCACCCGTGAAGTCTTCCATGAATATTTTTGCAGGCTACTTTGGTTATTTCCCCCAGAGAAGATTGTATTCACCAGGCAAAGGATAGGACCTCTCCCCTTGCTATCTAAGCTCAATCTTACATTTCAGTTTAATGTGGTTAAGTTCTTATTTAATTTGTAGGGAATGGTACTATGGGCTGATAACTCATAGCACTCTGCATATGGATGTACCATTAGGGAAGGCAAACTCCTCCTTGGAAAAGAAAATCCTTAAATTTGCCATTCTAAACCAAGCGTACCACTCTACAGTCAAGCAATGGTGGATTGTCAGTTTGTTCTCTTCCTAAATTAGATTTCCAGGCTGCAAGAGCTGGACCGGTGGAAGAATTTCACCCAAAGAAACTTTTCTTTCACAAAAAAAATACAAAGGTGTTGTGTTCACTACGACTGTAACCCTTCGTAGCCTAGGCAGCTGAACAAATTAAAGGGCTGCTGCCACTAGCTTCCTTACTAAAGGAAGCTTGGGAGCGTTTACCCTGAGCAAACCCAGAGAAATCTTCTTGCAAGGGGGAGGGGGTGAAGAGATTTTAAAAAATATTATTTGCTGTGAGCAGCTGTTGCAAATGGACTGGATGAATTCTAATCCCTCTGCAGCCTTTTTGTGTGCTTAAGCCTCTTTTCAGATGTTGATAACTGTGCTAGCATCTTCCTCAGCTCCAGACGTATTGGACTGAATTTCCCATAATGCCTAGCGGGCAGAGCAGATGCTCCAGCCATGCACTGTAGAGAGAATAACGCTGGGAGCAAAGCAAAAGGAGGGAAGCTTAGAATCCGCCACCTGTTTCGGGCAGTGCCTTGCACCGGTGTAATTTTTTAATTTCATTTTCTCCCTTGTGCGGGGGCAGCCCTGGCCGGTCCATCCTTGTCACTGCAGCTTGGCTGAGCCCAGCCTGTCCCTCTCTCCGGCATCTCTGCGCTGGCTCCCACCACCACTACTGCCCACCTCCACCACTCCCTCTCTCTCTCTCTCTCTCTCTCTCTCTCTCTCTCTCGGCTGGTGGATTCCTGTGAGTCACCCACACGTGTGGGCTTTGGAGGCTGCTGGGCTGGTGGCGTTGGGTTGCATTTTTAAAAGCCATGATGAGGACAGGAGGATGAGTTCATTTGCTGCTGGCCGAGTGGGTGGCAGAGGCTGAGCTTAAAGCGGGTTCCTCAGCCCGGCTGTATATCCAAAGGCCGAAGGGAGAGGCGAGGGAAGGGCTTTCTGTGGCTCTTCGCGCCAAGGTAGCTGTTGCAAAGCAGCGAGGAGGAAAAGCAGAACCAGAAAAGTGCCAGGGATGAAAAAAAACAAAACAAAATAGCCCCTCCAAACCTCGAGAAAACGGATGCTCTCCTCACCTCTAGCTGTTTTGCTCCCACCAGATCTTCCCTTCTCCTCTCCTCTTCTTCTTCTCCTCCTCATCTCCCTGTTCTCCATCTTTCTCTCAAAACCAACCAACCAGAACAAAAACATTCTCCTCCTTCCTCCCCTCACCAACAGCCCTTTTCTCTCTCTCTCCTTCCTTCCCAGTTGAAATCTGGTTCTGCCAGGAAAGAAATCCAGCCCCAGAGAAGGAGACAAGGCACACCAGTCCATCATCTCCGGCACCGGAAGACCAGGGACACGAAGATGCTGTGAGCTGAGCCAGCCATGGTTCCTCCTCTCTTCCCTCCCAAACATGTGAGCTGCAAGGAAGAACGAAACGAGAGGCAGGGATAAAAGCTTGCGGGAGAGAGGGAACGAGAGAAAAAGAAAAAGAAGAAAGAAAAAAAAAGAAGCCTGCAGTCTCTGGTCACTCTTCTTCCTCTTCAGCCCATTTTGATTGATGTTCCACTCTCCTTCATTTTCCTGAGTCTTATTTTTTTTTAAAAAAAAAAAAAAGCCAACTAGTTTTGATTTATATGCCCAGCTTGGAAGAGACTTTCTACTCTGGCCACAGACAATGAGCGATGCGTTTACTTCATGGGCAAATACGACAACTGAAGGCGTGACGGTGAGTGTGCAGAAGACGGGCCTGGCTGGGGAATGGGTTCTTTTGGTGGAGGCGGGGGGGGGGCGCATGCTCTCTCTTGCTCTTCCAACATTGTGGCTCCCCCCCTCCCCTATTGCTTCTGTTCCGTTTGGAGGCCAGCGGAGGAGACGCCAGGCCCGTATTAGCAACTTGGGCGGAACGTGTGTTGTCTGAATGCATGCTCATGTGTGTTGGAGGTCTTCTAGCAGCAGACACGTGTTCTGTCTCCTCACCCTCCCCACGGTGACAGATGCAGGGAAGTGCTTTCATTAAAAGAATTTCGCAGCTCCTCTGAGCATGCACCAAGTGTTTTTTTTTTTTTTGTTTCTCGCTGTTGCTCTTCTCCAGTTTGACTTTTTTTTTTCTCTTGGCCGTCCTGGAGGAGGTTGATGGGAGTTGAAAACTCCTGGAAGGTGTGAGGTAGCCTGGTCTTGTATAACGTTTGGGGTTCAGGGGAACTCTGGGGGATTATGGTATCTGTGTTCCAGAATCTCTGGGCAGGCCAGACTGGGGAAGGTTTTGTTGCCTGAATATAAAAGACCCTGAGGGGGCACATCTCTGTGGTCCCTGAGTGGCTTAAGTACCAATAGATGAGAATATTTTTAGCTCAGGATTGAACTGTGGCGTCCTTGCTGCTCTCTGAGCATGGAGCGATATCCTCCTATAGCACTGATGATGTTACCTAGTTAGGTCATGAAACGTCCGCAAGAAAACAACCTAGCTGAGAGAGCACCCAGGACCTCAATCGTTGGCTTCAGACAGGATTCTGGATTCAGCGGGTTTGGGGGCAAGGAAAGAGGATATGGGGCTTTTGGGTCAGCTGTCCGAGAGCAAGGCTGAAGAAGCTTGTTCAGCTGTTTAACACACCCACACGCATACACAAATGCTCAAATTGCACAGCAGAAGTTTGGACTCTCTCCTCTCAGTGGGGAAAAACCCGAACAGACATTTGTTTTGCACATCGAAAATCCTGGCCTCACTTCTGACAATCTCCCCGTTTCGAAAAGGATTATGGTCAGGGGAGTCTGGAGACACAGCCTCCGCTTGCCCGAATAAAGGAAGCGCCAGAATGTCTTGGGATCCTGAATGCTTAGCCAACATGGCAGCTGACAAGGAGGCAGGCCAGAGAGCCTAACCTGGTTACAAGGCAGCTGTCTACGGACTCGACTCTCAGCTGTTTCCCCTCCCACAGAGAGGGCTATTCTTTCCCAACACGGAACAAGCTATCTTCTTATCTCTTGGCAACTGCCGCTCAAAACTTATCCAACGGACAGAAACCGAATCTCGTCTTTTTGGCCTTGTGATATTTTTAAGGACTTCATACTAAGCGATTACAGGTAGTCCTCAACTTACGACTCCAACTGAGCCCAGAATTTATGTTTGTTCAATGAGTTCGCCCCGTTTTTACGACTTTTCTCGCTGCATTTGTTATGTGAATCGCTGCGGTTCTTTAGTAACCCCGGTTGTCCAGGGAATCCGGTTGCTCCCATTGACTTTGCTTGTCAGAAGGTCGCAAAAGGAGGAATCGCATAACTCCGAAGCCACTGCAAGCGTTGTAAAGGAGAGTCAATTGCCAAGCATTGGAATTTGGATCCCTTGACTGTTGGGGATGCTGCAACGGTTGTAAGCGTGAAAAATGGTCAATAGTCATAATTGGGTTTTTTTTCCAGTGCCATTGTAAAACTTTGGTCACTACATGAACTGTCGTAAGTTGAGGACTACCTGTATTGCTTAGGTTTTTGCGGACTTGGGTCTTGATCTGGAAAGTTGTGTGAGCATTTAAGATGCTGCAGGTATCTGGGTTTCTGCTAAAGTTGTCTTCTGTCTCTGGGAAGTCGTTTCAGGAGAGACCGGACACGAGTGCGAATTGGAGAGCTCAGGTTTAGTGTCTTATGTAGTTCACTATTCCTGTACTTGCTGAGGACTAGTTGATTGCCAAGCTTAAACAGGTGATGCTCACATGGGAGAATACTTTATCTTAGCCTTTGATAGTTCCTCTGCTGAGGATTTTGGAAACCTGGCTAGCAGAATCACAAGTTGGGCATTGGAGCCTGGGAAGGATGAGGTGAAAATATTTCCTTTTTCAATATTTCCAGATTTAAAAAAAGGCTCTTGTCTTTGGACTTTGGCGAAGAGCCCAAAATTAATGAGGGAAAATGTTTAATGCTTGGAAACAATGCTTGTTTGGATGGAGATTGAACAAAGGTTAATTCTGTTTTGAATATTCATACGACCTAAAACAGTGGTTTTTTTTTTCCAACTTCAGCAATGTTTGGACTTCAACTCCCAGAATTCTTCTGCCAGCCATGCAGGCTGGGGAATTCTGGGAACTGAAGTCCAAACATCTTAAAAGTTTCCAAAGTTGAAAAAAATGCTATCCTGGATTGTTGGAAACCAACTGTTTGGGGGAAAAGAATTACCCAAATAGCCCTTGACTTACAACCATTCATTTAGTGACCAACGTTACAATGGAACTGGAAAAAAGTGACTTATAACTAGTTTTCACATTTGTGACGGTTGCAATATCCCCTTATAGACACACGCTCAAAATTTGGGCACTTGGTAACTGGCATAATAAATCAATTAACGTTTGCAGGCTCACGGGATCACCACTGGTAACCTTCGCAGCTGGGTTAAGCGACATCAGTGGGGGAAGCCAGATTCACTTAACGACTGCTTGAGCCACTTGGTTCTTTGCTTAGCAACTGTAACAAATAAGTTGTAAAATGGGAGAAAACTCACTTAGCAACTGCTCTTGCTTAGCCATGAAAATTTTGGGCACAATTGTCATAAGTCAAGGACTACCTGTAACCCACCTTTCTAGCTTTCAGTGATGCAATTAACTTTTCTTTCTGATGCTCCCCCACATTTTTTTTACTAATTGGCCCCACCCACAGACTATAAAGCATCTTAGTCCTCCTTGCCCCACCTGACACCTATTCACAGACCCCCCAAATTTCCATGCAACCTCCATTTTAGCTGGGGAATCATGGGAGCTGAAGTCCAGCTCACTTAGACTGCATCATGTTGTGGAAAGTATTTCTTTTTAGAACAATAACACTTGGCAACTGATTCATATTTATGACGGTTGCAATGTCCCTGGATCATATGATCCCCTTTTGCGACCTTATGACGAGTAAAGTCAATGGGGAAGCCAGATTCATTTAGCAACCATGTTACTAATCTAATAACTGCAGTGATTCACTTAAACGAGGCAAATGGGACAAAAACTCATTAAATGTCTCGTTTAGCAACATAAATTCTGGGCTCAGTTGTGGTCGTAAGTGGAGGACTACCTGCAGAGCAGTGTTTCTCAAACTTGATAGTTTGAAGGTGTGTGGACTTCAACTCCCAGAATTCTCCAGCCAGGATGCTTTCAGATATGTGGAGTTCACATCCTGGCTGAGGAATTCTGGGAGTTGAAGTCCACATACCTTCAAGCGATTCACATAACTGTGTTACAAACTTAAGAACTGAGTGACTCACTTAACAACTCTGGCAAGAAAGGCTGAAAAATGGGGCAAAATTCACTTAACAAACATCTAGCTTAGCAACAGACGTTTTGGTCTCAATGGTGGTCCTATTTTGAGGACGCCTCCATGTTGCAGAACCTTACAAAACTTTTACAAGCCTTCCTGTTTTGCTTTGAAATACAATCCATGTCAGGCAAACCTTATGATTTTGGCGAAGTAAAAAACAACAATAATGGATTTATTTCTGCTTCTCTTTTTCTTGTCTCCATTCACCATCACCCCCTTCCTCTCCATATCACCACATATCTCCCAGACGGTGCCTGCCGAAGTGAGCCCCCAGGACGGTTATGTGTTGCTTCTTGTGCTTCTTTCTATCTTTATCGGGGGCACCTTGGTGCTGCTGTTTGGCATCCTGATCGTCTGCCGGCGCTGCTGTGAAACGGACCAAAGGCGCTCCAGGTACGGATGGGAATGGAAGGCCACTGTATGGGGAGGGTCTGTTTGGGGTAGGATATAGATCGTGTTTTAAAGCAAGGGTCTCCAGCCTTGTCAACTTTAAGACATATGGACTTCAACTTGAGTTGAAGTCCACAAGTCTTAAAGTTGACAAGGTTGGAGACCCCTGCTTTAAAGGAGGGTCTGGGAGGGGCCTTCCCTATGTAGGGGCCATTCTGATGTATTGGTAGTAACACAGCAAGAATCTGTAGCCATGCTAGCTAACAATTGTGGGAATTGCAACCAAGCAGGGCCAGAAGGGAAAGGGTGAAAAAAAACCCTGCCCTATTAAACTATTAAAATTTCCTTCCTTCCTTCTTCTTCCTCCCTTCCTTCTCCTCCCTCCCTTCCTATGCCTCCCTTCCTGAATTCCTCAGCTATGCTGGCTGAAGAGTTCTGGGAGTTGAAGTCCACAAATCTTAAAAGCTGCCGAATTTGGAGACCTCTGTTCTAGCCCCTCTTCAGCCATAGAAATTTTGGGGAGACTCTGGAGCAGCCCCTCCCTCTCAGGTTGAAGGGGGAAAAATGAAAGGGGGTAGTGCTAAATGTAAGTAGTCCTTGACTTATGATGACTCACTTAGCGACCATTCAAAGTTACAGCAGATCCTAAAAAAGCTGCTTGCAACCTGGACTTGAACTTCTGACAGCCACAGTCACATGACCACATTTGGAGAGCTTGGCAACCGGCCCTCATTTATACCTATTTGCAGGATCCCAGGGTCACATGACTGCAACTTACAACCTGTTTGCCAGAAACCAGTGTTTAATTCTAGTTTCTGGCAAGAAACACTCCACAGTGAACAACGGATTCATTTAATGCCCCTGGTGTTTAGTCAGCAACTACAGGTTCTCAACTGACAACAGTTCATTTTCAGTGACGATTTGAAGTTACAGTGGCACGGAAACAACTGATTTATGATCGTGTTTCACGCTTACGACCATTGCAGCATCTCCATGGTCACGTGATCAAAATTCGGATGCTTGACAACTGACTTGTATTTATGACGGTTGCAGTGCCCCGGGGTCAGGCGATCCCCTTTTGCGACCTTCAGACAAGCAAAGTCAATGGGGAAAGCCAGATTCACTTCACAACCGTGTTAATAACTTAAGTGCAGTGATTCACTTAACTGTGTCAAGAAAGGTCGTAAAATGGGGCAAACTCACTTAACAAAGCTTAGCACTTAGCAAAAGAAATTTGGGTGTGGTCGTAAGTCAAGGACTACCTGTATTTGGATGCTTATCTTGAGATGTTCAAACCGGAAGTGGATTTGTGCCTGTGTTAATAATATCTACATATATCACCTTTTCCCTATTTTCAGAGCCAGCGATGACCCAGAAAAAACGAACACAACCTATCTGGATGACTCACAGCCGGCACAAGGTGAGGGCATTAAGACTGACCCTCTCTGCTCATGCACAAATTGGAATTAAATTGCTGTTGGTGGAAGCCGTTTACATTTCAACATCTCCCACAAAAAGGGAATTGTGAAGTTTGCATCTAATGTTCCACAGAGTGCGAGAGCCAATCCCAACATCAACCCCGATCGTATCAGATGCGTTCCTTATTTTTAAACTGAGGAAACGGGGAATTATAACTGTTTTCCGGGCACATACAGGTAGTCCTTGAATTACAACTATAATGGAGCCGGCCCTTCACAATCGTCAGTTGTGAGGTTCATAAAAATCAGTCGGGCCTGATTTTAGGGCCTTCGTTTGTAGCAGTCATAAAAGGAATAACATGGTTGTTAAAGGAACCCATGAGTCAAATATGGAGGCAGTTTTGCCCAATGCAGATTATCAGCAAAACCAGGGGTGGGATGCTACCAGTTTGAACCGGTTTGCTTGAACTGGATGTTAAAGTTATATCTGGTTCGTCGAACCGGTATTTCAACCAACCGGCTGGCCCCGCCCCTCCCAGGAGTCTCCAGGTAGCCCATTTATGATGGAGGAAAGTGCAAGGTCTGTGTGGAAGCTCTGGGAGGGGGGAAAAATGGGGGCCTTCTGGAAGTCCAGAAACGGGCCTGTTTCCGGCTTCCGGTGGCCCTCCAGAGCCCAGGGGAGGCTATTTTCGCCCTCCCAGAGGCCCAGGAGAGGCCTCTGGACCCTTGGGTGGGCGAAAATGGCTTCCCCCAGGCTCTGGAGGGCCACCGGAAGCCGGAAACAGGAAGTTCTGGTAAGTCCCGCCCACCATGGCCATGCCCACTCAGCAACCGGGCAGCGAACCGGTCGCTGGGATTTTTGAATCCCATCCCTGAGCCAAACCACTGTAAAAGGTGGTCACGTGACCACAGGACATGGCAAACAGCCAAAAGTGCTGCCTGGTTGCCAAGCAACCAAAGTCTGGTCATGTGATTAGAAGAAGGGCCCCGATCATTCTAGTCACATGACCAAAAGTTGGATCCCTCTTATAAGTAGTCCCGGATAGGTCAGCTATAACTTCAAATAGTTGCTAAGCAACCAGGTGTAAGCTGAGAACTTACCGGTAGTCCTCGATTTACAACCATATCATTTAGTGACAGTTCAAAGTAACAATGGCAACTGGAAAAAAAAATGACTTATGACCGTATTTCACACTTACAACTGTTCTGGCATCCTCATGGTTATCTGATCAGTATTCGGATGCTTGACAACTGATTCACATTTATGACGGTTGCAATGTCTCAGGATTATGTGATTCCTTTTGCAATCCTCTGAGAAGCAAAATCAGTGGGGAAACCAGATTCACTTAACAACCATGTTACTAACTTGCAATGATTCACTTAGCAACTGTGTCAAGAACGGAAATTCACTTAACTGTCTCATTTAGCAATGGAAATTTAGGGCTCCATTGTGGTTGTAAGTGGAAGACTACCCATATTTCTCCTTAGGGACAGAAGTAGGCTGCCTCTGCTGCATATTCACACACGCTCTCTTTTTCCACCCCTTCCTCTTAGACATCACCATCAAAGTGGATGACCCGGAATGCACGTCTAGTTCCAGTTATCGAGATGCAGAGAGTGAGCGATTTCTGTCTTCCGGCAGCGCCACGGGGCGAAGGGTGTCTTTCAACGAAGCTGCCCTTTTTGAGCAGAGCAAGAAAACACAGGAGAAGGGAAGGAGGTGAGTCTTGATCAGGAACCAGGAGGCTGGGCTGGGAATTGGAGGTTCTACAACTGGAGGGCAGGGCGGGGAGCTGGAGTGGTGCGTCTGAATAACAGTATAACAGAGTAGGAAGGGACCTTGGAGGTCTTCTAGTCCAACCCCCTGCTCAGGCAGGAGACCCTCTACCCGTGATGGCGAACCTATGGCATTTGTGCAGGTATGCAAGCCCCAGGCAAACTTACCTCACAGCGCATGCGTGTGCCTCTCAGCTGATTTTCGGCCTGTTTGAGGCCTTTTTCGGCCTCCCAGAGGCTTGAGGGAAACATTTGCAGCCTTTGCAGGCTGAAAAATAGGCCCATTTTGTCACTTCCTGTATTTCCGGAAATACTGGAAAGTGACGAGACGGGCCCATTTTTCAGCCTGCAAAGGTTTCAGAGGCTTCCCTCAAGCCTCTGGGAGGCTGAAAATCAGCTGGGAGGCACAGTGCAGGTAAGGAGGGGGGATTGTCTAGCATGCGCAGGGGGTATGGGGGGGCGCATTGCCTTATGGGTGCTGACACAGTGCACGCACGCAATTTTTGGCTCAGAAGCCCCAAAAGGCTAGCCACCTCTGCCCTATACAATTTCAGGTGAATTTTTCAATTTCTTCTTAAAAATGTCCATTGTTGGAGCACCCACAACTTCTGATGGCAAGCTGTTACACTAGTTAATTGCCCTCACTGTTAGGAAGTTTTTTCCTTAATTCTAGATTGCTTCTCTCTTTGATTAGTTTCCATTCACTGTTTCTTGTCTTGCTTTTTGGAGAAAAAGTTGACCACCTCTTCTTTGTGGCAGCCTCTTAAACACTGGAATGCTGCTATCATGTCACCCCCTAGTTCTTCTTTTCTCTTTCAGCCATCAAACATATAGAAACTTTTAGAAACATTAGAAAATTTCAGGGAATTATTTTTAATAATTATTTAGAAATAAATATTTCTAATAATTAGAAAATTAGAACGATTGGAAAATGTCAGCAATTAGAACATTAGACACTCTTCTGTTTAAATAATAAATTAAGGAGAAAATGATCTGGCGTGTATGATAATTGTCCTGTCCCGAGGTCATGTGATCACAAGTTAGAACCTTCTCAGGTGGCTTCCGATAAGCAAAGTCAATGGGGAAAGCCAGATTTGCTTAATGACCACTTGATTCACTTAACAACTGCAGCAAATCACTTAACAACGGTGGCAATTAAAGTTGTAAAAGGCAGCAGACTTCACTTAACGCCTGTGTTTCTTAGCAATGGAAATTCAGGGCTCAATCGTGGTCGTAAGTCAAGGGACTACCTATATACTCTTTGTCCAGAAGCAAAATATGGGGATGTCTTAAGATGACTTCAGCCTTCCTGTTTCATTGTTGGGGTTTGTTTGTTTTTTCTGCTTTTCCCGTTAGGTACACTCTGACTGAGGGTGATTTCCACCATTTGAAGAACGCCCGTCTCAGCCACCTTCCCCTGCCACCCTCGGCTGCCCTTAAAATCGTCACCATCCACGAGTGCGAAGCCAACGAGAACAGCATCATGATGACTCCGCGCCTCCCACCTGTCAAGCCGAGCCTTGCCATCTTCCAAGTGAGCCCCTCATCCCTCCAGGGTATGGGGGGGGTGGAACCAGGGGTGGGCTTCAGAAATTTCAGCAACCAGTTCTCTGCCTGGTTGCTGGGTAGGCGTGGCCATGGTGGGTGTGGCCTACTTGGCCTCCTGCACCACAGTGGGGGCGGGGGGCCATTTTCATCCTCCCCGGGCTCCGGAGGCTTTCCTCGAGCCTCCAGGAGAGCGAAAACAGCCTCCCTGGGTTCCGGAGGCCCTCTGGAGACCGGAAATGGGCCTGTTTCCGGCCTTCTGGAGCCTCTGGGAGGCCTGTTTTTCACTCTCCCCAAGCCTTCGCACTGGCCCTGCACTTACCTCGCGTCCAAAACAGTCTGTGTGGAGAAGCCTGGGAGGGGAGGGGAGGGGTGGGTGGACGGGGCCAACCAGGTCTGGGATTTGCCTGTTCGCCAAACCTGCCATAACATTAGTTGTGGATTCGCCCAGACTGGGGCGAACTGGTAGCAGCCTAGAGAGAGCTGTATGCTATATGGAAGGAGAGAGAAGAGAAGAGAAAAGAAGGAAGGAAAGAAAGGAGAATGGAAGGAGAGAGAGAGAGAGAGGGGGAGAGGAAGAAAAGAAGAAAGGGAGAGAGATGGAAGAAAAAGAGAATGAAAGGAGAGAGGAGAGAGGAGAGAAGAGAGGAAAGAAAGGAGAATGGAAAGGAGGAGAAGAGAAAAGGAGGGAGAGATGGAAGAAAAGAGAATGAAAGGAGAAAGAGGAGAGAAGAGAAGAGAAAAGGAGGGAAAGAAAGGAGAATGGAAGGAGAGAGAGGAGAAGAGAAAAGAAGGAGGGAGAGATGGAAGAAAAGAGAATGAAAGGAGAGGAGAGAAGAGAAGAGAAAAGGAAGGAAAGAAAGGAGAATGGAAGGAGAGAGAAGAGAAGAGAAAAGAAGGAGGGAGAGATGGAAGAAAGGAGAAATAGACCGATTGGTAGGTGTGCAGGTAGGCAGGCAGATAGATGCTGGATAGGTAGAGAGACAGAGATACAATGGTAGGTAAGCAGATGGAGAGATGAGGCAGATAATGAGAGGGAGAGAGGGAGGGAGAGAGGGAGGGAGAGAATTATACATACACACAAATCAGTGGTGGGATTCCATTTTTTTAACTACCAGTTCTCTGGGTGTGGCTTGGTGAGTGTGGCAGGGGAAGGATACTATAAAATCTCCAGTCAGAGGTGGGATTTGCCGGTTCTCTGAACTACTCAAAATTTCCGCTACCGGTTCTCCAGAACTGGTCAGAACCTGCTGAATAACCACCTCTGACACAAATACACATACAGCCGGGGAAGTATGTTCAGAGTTTTGCAGCGTTAATTCAGCGCCCGAAAAATAAACACAGATGACTGATACTTCATTTCACATCTTTATAAACATAATCAGTAGATTTTACAAACCAGTTGTAGATTTCTCCAACATGGAGCAAACTCAGACAGAAACATGTTGCAAGTGCAGAGCAGAAACAGAGATCAGTTTCACTTTAGTTCAACAGGCAGGCAAGAGGAGAGAAGCAGTTTTATTTTCAATAGACAGACTCAGAGCTCAACATAGCTGCAGAGCTTAATATTGAGCAGTGGTGGCTAACCTTTTTTGGCTCCCGTACCGATAATTGCGCATTCGCTTGCGCGGGCTTGTTTACCAGCACTCAGAAGGCAATGTATGCTGGGACCCCCATGCCATCTACGCATGCGTGCGCGACCTCCCCTCTCGCGCTGCACATCTGCACATGCATTCACAATTCCCCCTTGCGCGCCGCATGTCTGCACATGCGCGTGCAATTCCCCCCTCATGCGCTGTGCATCTTTGCGCATGTGTGTGCAACTCCCTCCTAGTGCACAGCATGTCTGCGCATGTGTGCGCTTCCCCCTCACATGTAGCACATCTGTGCATGTGCACGCAATCCCCTCACATGCAGCACGTCCACCCCCCCTCCGCTCCCTGCGCATGTGCACCAGATACCCGACAATCAGTTGTCAGGCAGCGGCACGTGCACGCATGCGCAGTGGGGCTCTTCTGGACGTCCTCTTGCGTGCTCAGGGAAATGGCTCTGTGTGCTACTTCCGGCACGCATGGCATAGTTTCGCCAACACGGATATAGAACCATGCCTAAGCCACTTCTTCTTTCAGTTTCCAAATTGTCCTCCTTGGCTGACTTTGTTAACATACTCTAGTCCAGTGGTGGCTAACCTTTTTGGGATCCTTGCCAAAAATTGTGCATGCACTTGCATATGCATGCTTGCATGCCAGCACCCAGCAGGCAATGTGCCCCCACACCCCTTGCGCATGCACACATAATCCCCCCCCTGGCTGGCCCCTTACCTGCACTGCACCTCACAGCTGATTTTCAGTCGATTTGGGGCCTTTTTTGGCCTCCCAGAGGCTTGAAAAAAACCTCTGCAGGCTTTGCAGGATGAATAATAGGCCTGTTTCATCACTTCCGCTATTACAGGAAGTGACAAAATGGATCTATTATTTGGCCTGCAAAGCCTGCAGACCCTTTTTTCAAGCCTCTGGGAAGCCGAAAAAGGCCTCAAATCGGCCGAAAATCAACTGCGAGGCATGCGCATGTGCAGTGAGGTAAGTTTGCCTGCGGCTTGCATGCCAGCACAAATGGCTCTGTGTGCCACCTGTGGCACATGTGCCATAGGTTCGCCATCATGGCTCTAGTCTATTCCACTTCATGAATATACTCCGGCAAAGTTGGCTACAATAAGTTCTTTAGGCATCTTTATAAATTATTATTATTATTATTTAAATTCATATCCTGATCATCTCACTACCCAAAGTCCCTCTGTAATAAATTATTATAGATGAAAGATGCGCATGTTCTAATTCAGTAGGAAACTGAAACTTCTGCATAACTTCGTTCTGTGAAATGTAGACTGTCGTACATACATACACACACACACAGACACACACACACAGACACACACACACACACACAACACATAAATATACATACATACAGGTAGTCCTTGACTTACGACAAGGGAGCCGAAAATGTTTGTTGCTAAGTGAGACATTTTGCCCCATTTTATGACCTTTCTTGCCACAGTTGTGAAGAGAATCACTGCGGTTGTTAAGTTAGTCACGTGGTTGTTCAGTGAATCTGGATTCCCCCATTCCCTTTGCTTGTCAGAAGGTCACCAATGGGGATCCCGTGATCCCCGAGGACGCCGAAACCGTCATAAATATGAACCAATTGCCAAGCATCCAGATGTTGATCAAGTGACATACGAATTGCACATCCAGGTAGCCAGCAATGGTTGTAAATGTGAAAATCACATTTTTTGATGCCTTTGTAACTTCAGTCACTAAATGAACTGTTGTAAGTCGAGGACTTCCTGTACACATAATTGCATCCAATAGGAGGTTTATGTAAGAAAATAATAAAAGGGAGGGTTAGGATAGCAGACACTTTGCCCAGCAAATGGCCGAAAAGCTGGATTGATAGCTACTGGGTTGGGCTTGGCCATCTTTTTCTTCCTCATCCTCCTCTTTGTCCTTTTCAACAGCCAACTGGAAGCCCCCTGCCAAAGACAGCGCTGACCAGCCATGGGGGTCTGTGTTCGAGTTCAACACTCCCAGGGGACACGTTTAACTCCAGCGTTGAAGCCTCTTCCTCCGTTTCCTCTGACTCAGGCGAGGGAGTTGCGGTAGGTTAACCCAATACAGTGCCAAAGGCAGGGCCCTATGAATCTTGTGTACAGGTAGTCCTCGAGTTATGTAGGTTCATTTAATGACCATTCCCAGTTGCAATGGCACTGAAAAAAAGGGACTTATGACCATTTTTCACCGTTACAGGAGGATCCCCAGAGTGACGTGATCACAATTCAGGTGGCGATTGGTTATTATTTACGACAGTTGCCTTGTCCCCTGTCAACTCATAAAATATTTCTATGGTCTTTTTACAGTTGCCAGCAGAAAGGGAGGGGAGAGCAATGGGGCAGCTTGCAAACCGAAAGTGCATTCCATAAATTTTTTCAAATATAGTAACTAGGTGACGGAAGTTTCTGCCATGCAAAATTCTAACTGGAGAGCAAGATTGATGACTCTGGGCTATGGATGTGTCCCACTGGAGGCTATGAATTATGATACACCCAGGGGTTGGGGCAAAACCAGGATCAAGGGTGACAAATTATGTGTCTCAGAGTCAGCTTCACCCAGGCAGTGCCAGACAGGATAACTCTCAATAAATCCTTCTGAAGTTTTGGAATTTTGGCTCCAGAGTCCAGACTCATGATTTAAATCGGGGTAACTGCCGGAATCCTAACAGTTCCCAGGTTACGTGATCCTCTTTTGTGACCTTTTGACAAGCACAGCCAATGGGGAAACCAGATTCATTTAACAACCACATTATTAATTTAACGACTGCAGGGATTCACTTAACATCTGTGGCAAGAAAGGGGCAACACTCAACAAATTTCTCACTTAGCAACATAAATTTCGGGCTCCATTGCGGGTGTAAGTCAAGTCTTTGACTTATGATGATTCATTTAGTGACTTCTGAAGTTACAACGGCACTGAAAAAAAAAGGTGACTTATGGCCGTTTTGTACATTTACGAGTGTTTTACCATCCCCGCGGTCATGCGATCACAATTCAGACTTTGCTTGGCAACTGGCTCATATTTACGACGGTCTCAATGTCCCCTTTTGCGACCTTTCTCAACGGAGAAGCCAGATTCACTTCACAATCATGTCACTCACTTTAATGACTGCAGGGATTCACTTAACAACTGTGCCAAGAAATGTTGTCAAATGCACCGTCCCACTGACATGTTTTTACGACGATATACCTGGGGTCATATGATTGCTGCAACCTTCCCAGGGGTGGGCTTCAAAAATTTTAGCAACCGGTTCTCTTCCCAGTTGCTGGGTGGGTGTGGCCATGGTGGGCGTGGCCTAGTCAGCCTCCTGCATCACGCTGGGAGGGGTAGTGCGTTTTCGCCTCCCTGAGCTCCGGAGGCTTTCCTCGAGCCTCTGGGAGGGCAAAGATGGCCTCCCCGGGCTCCGGAGGCTCTGTGGAGGCCAGAGACGTGCCTGTTTTTGGCATTCTGGAGCCACCGGGAGGCATGTTTATTGCCCTCTCTGAGCCTCTGCGCAGGCCCTGCACTTACCTCACATACAAAACATGCCGCGTAGGGACTCCTGGGAGGGTTGGGGTGGGCGGGGCCAGCCCAAGGTGGGATTTGCCAGTTCACTGAACTGGCCATAAAATTAGCTACCAGTTAGCTATGGGTTTACCCAAATTGGGGAGAACCAATAGTAGCCCAGCCCTGAACTTTCCCAACTGGCTTCCGACAAGCAACGTCGGTGGGCAAAACCGCATTCACTTAACAACTGTGATGGTTTCCTTAACCGTGGCAAGAAAAGGTCATAAAATTGTGTGCCATTTTCTTTAACAACCGCAGCGGTGGGATTCTACCAGTTCTCACCTAGTTGCTAGAACCGGTTGTTAACATTCTAAGCAGTTCGGAGAACTGTTAGAAGAAATTACTGGCCTAATCCTGTAAGGAAAGCAGGAAGGAAACATTCTGGTGTTGCTTACGGAAAGTGCCTCTCCATTAACCCTTATTACATTCTTGGCAGGACTAGACTTCCTGTCTCAGGAACGTCTCTGGAGTTTTTCACCCCTCCTTTGCTTGTGTGGAGTGACCATTCAAAGTTACAATGGCACTGAAAAAAAGTGACTTATGGCCCTTTTTCACACTTATGACTGTTGCAGCATCCTCACAGTCATGAGAGGCTAGGCAAGGAGATGCGTGCCTTGATGTTGGCCACGCCCAGCCAATAACATGATCAAGCTATGACCACCAAGCCACGCCCATCACCTAAGCCATGCCCACAGAACCAGTTGTTAAAAAGTTAGAATCCCACCCCTGAACTACCGCTTTAGTTAACAACAGAAATGTTGGTCCTGACCATGGTCTTAAGTTGAGGATTGACTGTATTGGCTTGGGGACGCAGGTGCACTGGGCGTGACTCACCCTTTTCTCTTCTCCGTTCGCCTAGTCTGCCAAGGCTGCCAAAGGGGTCCCCATGGCCCCTCCGCAAGAGCCCCCCTCAGCCCCTGCCCAGGGCACCGTCCTTCATTTCCTGACCCGCCTGCGCCGCCACGCTAGCCTGGAAGGAGCGAGTCCCTATTTCAGAATCAAGAAGTGGAAGCTGGAAACCAGCCAGCGGGCATCCAGTCTGGACATGAGAGGTGGGTGACTTTGCTGGGGTTTGAGGGGTGGGCAGTTGATGGCATCCCTAAATTTGAAAGTCAAGAGACCTAATACCGAATGCCGTGTTTCCCAAGCTTGGCAACTTGAAGATGGGTGGACTTCAACTCCCAGAATTCCCCAGCCGGCATACGTGGGGAGGGAATGGGATTTTGGAGTAACCTTTCTGTCAACTCATAAAATATTTCTGTGGTCTTTTTAGAGTTGCCAACAGAAAGGAAGGGGGGAGCAGTGCAGCAGCTTGCAAAACCGAAAGTGCATTCCATAAATGTTTTCAAAGATAGTAACTAGGTGACTGAAGTTTCTGCCCTGCAAAATTCTAACTGGAGAGTATGATAGATGACTCTGGGCTATGGAGGTGTCCCATTGGAGAATATGAATTACGATACACCCAGGGGGTGGAGGAAAAACCAGGGTCAAGAATGACAATGAATGATGTGTCTCAGAGTCAGCTACACCCAGGCAGTGCCAGCATGTTTACCCCTAATAAATCCTTTTTTAAGTTTTGGAAGTTTGGCTCAAGACTCATGATTTAAATGGTGCCGGTGCCCTGACACTTTCCCCTGGAGTGGGGTGGGATTGAGGATTTTACAGTATCCTTCCCCTGCCACGCCCGCCAAGCCACACCAAGCCCACAGAACTGGTAGTAAAAATATTTGAATCCCACCCCTGGGTTGTGGGGCACCTATAATTTGCTGCGGCTGCCCCCTTCACCAGCAGCAACTCAGCTTGTAGGTTATGGGTACGACAGGGAGGACGGAGGGTGAGTGCCACCCCAGGGGGTGGTGTGTCCTAGGCGGCGGGGGTTCACGTTGCAACCACGAGTCACCAATCAGATAGTCCTGATCCCAGCCCTACTGGAGAGAGAAGCTCGGCCGCTGATTCGGTGTTTCCGGTGCAGGCAACTGGGCCCCTGCGCTCGGACCGTTGAGACCATGTCTGTGTTATAGGGGTTCTCATAAGGAGGGGACAGATTTTTCTGCCTCTGTTTTCCAAAAATACCGAAACCAGTTTCGGAAAAAAAGCAGGACTCCTGCCTACGTTCCAGCTCCCATCTCTTCCTTCCCTCCCTTCAGGGTCCCCCAAGCGTCACCAGTTCCAGCGACAGCGAGCCGCAAGCGAAAGCATGGACCAAGATCGCGATCCTCACCAGACGGACATTATCCAGTATATTGCCCGGACGGACGATGTGGTTTTCCGGCCCGTGGCTGGACCGTTCTTGCCTGCTCCGGCCAGTCCAACATTATCTCTCGGCAGGTATTTTTCAGTAGATAAGTGGGAAGGGGAGGATGGAAGGCCCAGAGAATAAGAGCCGGATCGAGATGCCTTTGGGCAGCTCCAGAGTGGAAAAACAAAATCAGAATGGAAGTTGCAGGAAGTCTTCGACTTTGGGATCGGAATTTCTGTTGCTAAGTGAGGTGTTATAAAAGTAATATTGGTAGTCCTCAACTTACGACCACAATTGAGCCCAAAATTGATGTTGTTATGTGAGAAATTTGTTAAGTGGTTTTTGTCGCATTGGATGACCTTTCTTGCCACAGTTGTTAAGTGAACCACTGCAGTTTTTAAATTAATAACACGGTTGTTAAGTGAATCTGGCTTCCCCACTGACTTTTGCTTGTCAGAAAGTCACAAAAAGCAACTACGGGACTCCTTGACACTGCAGCCGTCGTAAGTGTGAGTTCAGTTGTCAAGCATTCAAATGTAAATCATCGTGATCATGGGGATGCTAAAACGGCTGTAAGTGAAAAACGGACATAAGTCACTTTTTTCAGTAATGAAACTGATTGGTCACTAAATGAACGGTTGTAAGTCGAGGACTACCTGTAATAAATAGAGCAACTGTTGATAAGTGAGTTTTGCACCCAATTTTTTGGCCATTTTTGCACGGTGGTTAAGTGGATCACTGCAGTTAAGTGAATCACCTGGTCATTAAGCAAATCTGGCCTTCCACATTGAGTTTGCTCGTTGAAAACTGGCTGGGAAGGTTGCAAATGGTGATCACATGATCCCAGGACACTACAACCATTGTAAATATGTTTACCGTGTGGTAAGATGGATGACCAATGAATAGATAGACAGACAGACAGACAGACGGTTGGATGGATGGATGGATGGAGGGATGGATGATAGAGATTGATAGATGATAGCTAGATAGCCAATAGATGATAGCGGTAGCTAGATAGATGGATGGAGGGTTGGACGGATGGATGATAGAGATCGATAGATCGATAGATAGCTAGATAGATGATAGAGATAGATAGTTAATTTGGATAGATAGATAATAGATATAGAGATGATAGAGATAGATAGATAATAGATAGATGATAGAGATAGATAAATTGGATAGATAGATAATAGCTAGATAGATGGTAGAGATAGATAAATTGGATTGATAGATAATAGATAGATGATAGATAAATTGGATAGATAGATAAGAGTTAGATAAATAGATGATAGAGATAGATAAATTGAATAGATAGATGATAGAGGATAGCTAGACAGACAGACAGACACAGATAGATGGACAGACGGATGATAGAGATTGATAGATGATAGCTAGGTAGCTAATAGATGATAGAGATAGCTAGAAAGATGGATGGATGGTTGGATGGATGGACGGACGGATGATAGGGATTGATAGATGATAGCTAGATAGCTAGATAGATGATAGCGGTAGCTAGATAGATGGATGGAGGGTTGGATGGATGGACGGACGGATGATAGGGATTGATAGATGATAGCTAGGTAGCTAATAGATGATAGAGATAGCTAGAAAGATGGATGGATGGTTGGATGGATGGACGGACGGATGATAGGGATTGATAGATGATAGCTAGATAGCTAGATAGATGATAGCGGTAGCTAGATAGATGGATGGATGGTTGGATGGATGGACGGACGGATGATAGGGATTGATAGATGATAGCTAGGTAGCTAATAGATGATAGAGATAGCTAGAAAGATGGATGGATGGATGGATGGATGGAGGGATGGATGATAGAGATTGATAGATGATAGCTAGATAGCCAATAGATGATAGCGGTAGCTAGATAGATGGATGGAGGGTTGGACGGATGGATGATAGAGATCGATAGATCGATAGATAGCTAGATAGATGATAGAGATAGATAGTTAATTTGGATAGATAGATAATAGATATAGAGATGATAGAGATAGATAGATAATAGATAGATGATAGATAAATTGGATAGATAGATAATAGCTAGATAGATGGTAGAGATAGATAAATTGGATTAATAGATAATAGATGATAGATAGATAAATTGGATAGATAGATAGATAAGAGTTAGATAAATAGATGATAGAGATAGATAAATTGAATAGATAGATAGAGGATAGATAGACAGGCAGACAGACACAGATAGATGGACGGACAGACTGATGATAGAGATTGATAGATGATAGCTAGGTAGTTAATAGATGATAGAGATAGCTAGGAAGATGGATGGATGGTTGGATGGATGGACGGACGGATGATAGGGATTGATAGATGATAGCTAGATAGATGATAGATAGCTAGATAGCTAGACAGACAGACAGACACATACATACTTACATACATACCGGTTGCCAAGCACCTGATCACATGACTGTGGGAATGCTATGATAGTCATAAAAGCAAGGTCTGGTTGTAAGTCACTTTTTTCAGTGCTGTCGTAACTTGGAACAGTCGCTAAATGAGTAGCCATTCTGTAAGTCGAGGACTGTTTGTACCTCCTTTTGGAGAAGGAGATAATACTCTTTGTGGAATTCAACGTTGGGCATTTTCCAGTTAATCCATAAAAGCTGAAGGGCGGGTCGGAGTCCTTGGCTCTCTGCTTTGGATTGTTGGGGTGCTGAGAGAATGTTTTGAGGGCCCTCACGAAATGGCCGCCTACCAGCTCCGGCCGGTGAGTTTTTTTAAGTGCCGACGGCAGGAATTTTCCCTTCACTCTGCATGTTGAGTTTGCTGAGGTCCTTCTTTTAAAGATCAAACAATATTTCAGCCCTTCATTGTCCTAAATAATAGATGGACTCAAATAGGAAGCTATTTTAAACCAGGCTCTCTTCTCTAAAACCTTCACCAAACGATTTTTATTTCCCGTCACCGTTGCCTAATTTTGAATTTTTCTTTTTTAATAACCGAAAATGATGGGATCGAATTGGCTACGTACCGCAGAGTTTCTTTCCCTGAGCTTGGGCTGCTAGATCCCGGAAGCTCTGATTTGAATGCTAAGATTGTTCCGTTTATTGGATCAAAACCTGAATAATGGATGGACGTAGTGACCAGATGCTTTACCTCTTCCTTGCTAATGTACTGTTTAAAAAGAAGCCCAACCACGTAATTTAAAAATAGATTTGGAGGCAATTATCTGCTTCCCACTCTGTATCTTCGCTTAAAAGGGAGGCCGAATCAGCCTGTCTCTGGATGACAGCTAGATCAGGCCATCTGCTTATTGTCCAATTTTCTGATTGTCCAGTATTACTGAAGAAATACCAAGAGCACTTAGACTAGGAGTGTCAAACTCCAGGCCTGGGGTCTGGATCCGGCCCGTAGGGTGCTTAGATCTGGCCCACAGGCTGCCCTAGAAAACAGCAAAAGACCGGCCTGCGTCCCCCCATGAGTTCCATTTTTTGCTGGCAGGGGGTTGCAGGCAGGGGTGGGATTCAAATTTTTTAACAACCGGTTCTGTGGGTGTGGCTTGGTGGTCATGTGACTGGGTGGACACGGCTTGGTGGTCATGTGACTGGCTGGGCGTGGCCAACTCAGTATCACTCACATCCAGGCACGCATCTCCTCACCTGGCCCCTCATGACTGTGGGGATGCTGCAACGGTCATAAATGTGAAAAAGGGTCATAAGTCACTTTCTTCAGTGCCATTGTAACTTTGAGCGGTCCCTCCACACAAGCAAAGTACCAGCAAAGGAAGGAAAGAAAACTCCAGAGAAGTTCCTGAGACAGGAAGTCTAGTCCTGCCAAGAATGTAATAAGGGTTAACGGAGAGGCAGTTTCTGTAAGCAACACCAGAATGTTTCCTTCCTGCCTTCCTTACAGGATTAAGCCAATAATTTCTTCTAACAACCAGTTTTCCAAACTGCTTAGAATGTTAACAACCGGTTCTAGCAAATAAGTGCAAACTGGTAGAATCCCACCCCTAGTTGCAGGAAGCTGTTGTAGCTGAAAACAGAGCTTGTTTTCACTGGCAGAGTGCTCAGGCCACCACAGGCACCCCAACACAAGTGATATTGAGCTGGTCACAACCACCCTGGCCACACACACCCCCAGGGACAAACACAACCCTGATGCGGCCCTCAATGAAATTGAGTTTGACAGCCCTGACTTAGACTTATATACTGCTTCACAGTGCTTTACAGCCCCTCTCTAAGAGGTTTACAGAGTCTGCCTGTTGCCCCCAACAATCTGGGTCCTCATTTTACCCACCTCAGAAGGATGGAAGGCTGAGTCAATCTTGAGCCTGGTGGGATTCGATCTGCCAAATTGCAGGCAGCCGGCAGTCAACAGAAGTAGCCTGCAATACTGCATTCTCACCACTGAGCCACTTTGAGAAGCTCACCAGCTTGGTCTCTTCCATTGCATCTTTGCAGCTACATCAGCCATCTTACCTTCGGGTGGTGAGTCCTCGACTTACAGTAAGTCCTTGACTTACAACCATTCCTGCAGCGACCGTTCAGTTACAACGGGACTGAAACTCGTCCTTGCACGTACATCAGTGTACCATCCCCACAATCATGAGATCAAAATTCAGGCGGTTGACAAACTGGCATGAATTTACAATGGTTGCGGCATCCTGGGGTCATGTGATCACCATTTGTGATAGCTGGCTTCTGGCAAGCCAAGTCAACGAGAGAAGCCAGATTCTCTTAATGATTGTGTGATTCATTTAACAACTGAAGTGATTTGTTTAACCTCTTTTTTACTTCCTGTTTTACCACTTCGGGGGCCAAGGGAGGTTTGCTTAACAACAGTGGCCAAAAACGACGCAAAATTGGGCACGACTGACTTAACCATTGTTTAGCAAATGAAAATTCTGGTCCCAATTGTGGTCGTAAGTCGAGGATTACCTGTATCAGGAAACTACCAGCCAGCCATATCTGTAGCCATGGAGAGGGTTCATCAACCCCTTGATTTATATAGGGTCCCCTGCTTGAGCAGGGGATTGGACTAGAAGACCTCCAAGGCCCCTCCCAGCTCTGTTCTGATTGGTTGATCCAATTCCCTTGGATTAGGGCCTAATTTGGCTTCCAAGCTCATGACTATCAGCACCACAAACAAATATTTGTCATGTGTGAGTGATGAGGAAAATTGAGAGGGGTAGGTGGGACTTCACTAGCACTGCTTGCAACCACCATCTTGCCTTTTTTGACCTTGGTGGATGTCTCTGGTCATGGAGGACTCGCCTTGATGAGCGAGCATAGGCCTTGCCCTGAAAAAGATGTGCAAACTCTGAGAACAGATGTAGGCGTAGATTCCTAGGAGCAGAAATCCACTAGATTTGATTGCTTGTTCCATGCATCGCTTCATGGAAGAATTCCATCCTGGGCTCACCACAATTTTCAGGGAATTCTTAGAAGTTGTGTTCCTTGACTTAAAGGATGCGCCAAGAATCAGCCTGCACTCTCTCCTCCAATGTTGACAACCTTGACAACTTTAAGATGATGAACTTCAACTCCCAGAATTCCCTTGCCAGAAATGCTGGCTGAGGAATTGTGGGCATGGAAGTCCACACATCTTACCGCCTGAAGCTGTGTCAGAATGGCTGTTTTATATGCTTGAGCTTCGCATTTGCTATCTGTCAGTCTGCCGTGAACTTTGCGGGGAGGGAGCTGGATAGGAGGGGAGAAGGCATCTCAAGATCAGGGCCCTGGAAATGGAACCCAATGGCTCACCAACCAGTCCACCATTGAAAACAATTTATTCAAATACAATTGGTCAAAAAAGGAACGAGACGAGGGGAGAAGAACTGGATGGGGAAAAAAGTAACTGGTAAACTTTGATGCGCGAACTTGGCCAAGTTCTGGCTTTGTTATATTATAATCCATTTGCCTTTTAGTGAAGTATACCTTTCAAGACAACTGGAGTCGAGAGTCTTTCTTGCCTAAAGAACCAAGCTGGGGCAGGTCTGACACCCTGGTTCATTATTCCGTGTTCGGTTTGCAAAGAAAGAAGTATTGCGTCATTGTTAAAGGCAAAGTGTACATTTTTTTCCCGCTGTAGGTTAGAGTCTTCCGAACCGCCCAGTCCCACCCCACCCGAGCCATTGGAACAGCAGCCCACCCCCCTTTATCATGACATCTGGAGCCTACGGGCATCGCTAGAAAAGTGTGTTTCATCGGAGAAGGGCAACAACCAGGACTCAGCCCCTAGCGATGGTGGGGACAGCATCTCCTCGAGTAGTGGACTGCCAAGTTTCTCCTCCTCCTTGGCCGATGAGGCTGAAGTCGGAGAGGACAGGTCCTTGGCAAAACCCAAGCTGGATAGCGTTGAGTTGGAAGCGGGGACCCGTAAACTCTTGCAGATGGATAGCGGCTATGCCTCCATTGAAGCCCCCAGTGGCCGAGTAGGAGAAGACCAGACGGCCTCGGAAAAACGCTTCTCCTTCACCAGCGCTGGACGCAAGGCCACCATCTTTGAGAGCTTTGAGGGACAGGAGCCAGAAGCAGAGAAGGAGGAAGAGGAGGAGGAGGAGGAAGAGGAGGAAGCAGCTGGCGCTGTTGGAGGCGTCCTCCCTTCCAGTCCATTGCTCTGGGCACCGTATGGGCAGATGTTCCCCGCACGAGAATCCTTCCCTCGCCGGGACTACAGCATTGACGAAAAAACAGACGCTCTCTTCAACGCCTTTGTCCGCCACGACCCCCAATTTGATGAGTCCCCCCTGCGGGCCAAACACCGCTCCCGGACCCATTTGAGGAAGCAATGGCAGCGTACCAAGCAGTACAGCGACCCGGGCGTCCGCTACCCCACAGCTCTGGAACGGCACCGGACCCCCCTGCGTCGGGGCGACAGCGTCAACTACCCCCTGGAAGGGCGCTACCACAGCACCCTGCCCCGCATTGTCAGCTCCGGGGACGAGGAGGTGGCCTCGCCCGCCGCGGAAACGGGGGAGAAGATCCAGGTGATTGAGGAAGAACCGCCGGAGGAGGCCAAAACGGGACCTGACCCGTACAGCAGGGATTGCCTCGAAAGTGGTCAGTGTCCGGGGCTGGGCACGGACCTTCTGGACAAGATCGCGGGTGGGCTGGAGGACCTGTTTTTCACACCCTTGAAAAAACCACGAGAGAGTCTAGAGTGTGTGGTGATGGTGGCCACCCGGGCTTCCCCTGAGCACAGCCCCGAATAGTGGCAAGGAGAAGCACCGGGATGACCCTTTCTCTGTCTCGCCCCAGGGCTGGGGGGGGGTAGCGCCATGCAGGGCCTGCCAACCAGCCAGCCAGCCGGGATGCAGGGTGCTCCAGGGGCCCGAGGGCGCGGAGCAAGATCGAGGAACGCCCTCCTGCTCTGCCAGCCTTCCGCTGTGTACCAGGCAGCCCCACCTGGAGGTCCCCTTGAGGGATGAGAAGGTCCAGGGCTGAAGACTTGGCCAGCGGAGATATCCCTGTCTCTCTGGCCAGAAGACTAGAGCCCACCGAAGACCCGGGGAAGCTCTGGATGGATCCATCCATGCCTTTCCAGCAGGGGCCCAGAAGGTAGAGCGGAGGAGCACATCCCAAGAGGGGGGAACCTTCCCTTTTTTTGGTGTGGGGGTGGGAATCCCAAGAAAGCAAGGTGTCCACTGGAGAGCCAAAGGGCCTTCTCTTCCTTCTGGTTAGATCCAGGGGTGGGGACAGGGGAGAGCTCAACCGAATCTCTCCCCTATTTCGAAGCAGGTTTGCCAAAGTCGGCATTATCTCTTGCACAGCCAGGAAGTTTTAAGTTTTCAGGGGTTCGTTCTTGAGAATAATAATAATAAATAATAATAAATAATAATAATAATAATAAAACAGCCCCCAAGTCTACCGGAGGCCTGACATACCTCACACTCTTATGAGCTGGTTGTAGCAGATAATTTCAGCTCCTTCCACCTGTCCCTGTGCACACCTCTCTCTCTCTCTCTTTTTCTCTCTCTCTCTCTCTGGTTTTTTACAAGCAATAACCTGTCCTCCCACCCACCCGCACCGCCGGCAAAGCCATCTTCGCTCGAGGGTCCTTGCAGAGGGAGGGGCCCGACTTCGCCTTCCCGGTGGGGCAGGATCGCCTATCTCAGCCCCACGGACAGACAGACGGGTGTTTCTCCACCTTTTTTGCATGGTGTTGATGCGTGGAAGAGTTTACATTTTCTCGCGTGGAGGAATCTGCCACTTCCTGGATGGGGCGGGGCGGGATTGGGATATTGGGGAGGTGGGGGGGCTGATGGGGACCCCTGAAACAAAAGCACGCTGCTTGAAGGGTGAATAGCACAATTCTCTCTCTTTCTCTTCCTCCTTTTCTCTCTCCTCCACCTTTCTACCATTTTTTAAAGGCTCATTTTTTCCACACTTTTCCAGCTGTTCCTTGGAGGGTTTTTTCCTCCCCTCTGTGGTTCCATTTTTGTTTTTCATACAACCCCCCACCCCCCCCACCCCCCGTTCCACGGTTCACTCCGCATCTTCCAACCATCCTGTTTTGGTCCACCTTGCAGGGCTATCGCTTGCTTTTGGGATTTTCTTGCTGCTTTGATACAACAACAACAACAACAACAACAAAAAAGACCGGGTTGCATTTTGGGGCGATGGAAGAAGCAGTGAGATCGAACCCAGTTTCTGGTCTTCTGGACCGGTTGACAAAGACGCAGAAGGCTCTGTTTTAGAGCCCTTCGTTGGGCTGCCGGTGAATATTATTGTTGCTTTTTGATAGTGGTGACGTTGGTGGAATTATTACTAGCATATACCCCGGTTCTTTTTACACTTTTGTTATTCCTTATTCTACAAATTCTTCTCCTCCATCTATACGCAGAAGAGGGGTTGCTTTTGATTGTCGTTACTATTTATTTCTGTGCGTGCGTGTGTTTTTCCCCAGGGCAGGTATTCCTTTTGTGGCAGGGGCTGGGGAAACTTTCCTGGGCTGTTTATTTATTTATTTATTGGCCTGGCTTTTTAATTTAATCCTGCCGGAGAGTGGCGTGGCGGAGGAGTGAGGGGTGGGTGGGGAAGAAAGGGGGCGAGTGGGTGGGTTTCGTCTCTCCCATTTCCTTTCAACCCCCGCCCTCCTTCCCAACGTTAAATCATTTCCATTTTTTTTCCTCCACCACCTTGAATGCCACTCCTTTCTCTGTTTTTAGGCCTCAGATCATTGCAAAGGTATTATTATTATTTCTTCTTCTTCTTCTTCTTCTTCTTCTTCTTCTTCTTCTTCTTCTTCTTCTTCTTCTTCTTCTTCTTCTTCTTCTCCTCCTCCTCCTCCTCCTTCTCCTTCTTCTTCTCCTCCTTCTCCTTCTCCTCCTCCTTCTCCTTCTCCTTCTCCTTCTCCTTCTCCTTCTTCTTCTCCTCCTTCTCCTTCTTCTTCTCCTCCTTCTCCTCCTCCTTCTTCTTCTCCTCCTTCTCCTTCTCCTCCTTCTCCTTCTTCTTCTCCTCCTTCTCCTCCTTCTTCTTCTTCTTCTTCTTCTTCTCCTCCTCCTCCTCCTCCTCCTCCTCTTCTCCTTCTCCTTCTCCTTCTCCTTCTTCTTCTTCTCCTTCTCCTCCTCCTCCTCCTCCTTCTCCTTCTTCTTCTCCTCCTTCTCCTCCTCCTCCTTCTCCTTCTCCTTCTCTTTCTTCTTCTTCTCCTCCTTCTCCTTCTTCTTCTCCTCCGATCCTTCTCCTCCTGCACCTTCTCCTCCTTCTCTTCCTCCTCCTCCTCCTTCCTCCCCCTCCTCCTCCCCCTCCTCCGATCCTTCTCTCATGCTTCTCTTCTTTCTCCATCCTCCTGCCCCTTTCCCTTTCCTCCTCCTCTTCTCTTCCTCCCCTCTCCTTATCCTCCTCCTCTTCCTCCTCCTCCTCCTTTTTAAATTGCATGTCAGGTTAAAAAAAGGGAACGATGCGTTTCACTTCTCCAGTTTGGAATCATGCGGGTCCAAAGCTGTTTTAGGTGTGTGTGTGTGTGTGTGTGTGTGTGTGTGTGCAATTGATTTTGTAAATGAGTGCCACAATGGAGGGAAAGTGAGGGGCTGAGCATGGAGCATGTGGGCGTGTTGGCACGCTCACGGGCACGTGTGCTACGCTGACGAACGATTTCCGTATGTTTCAAATCTGCCTTGGCTGTTACCCTCCTTTGCCAGGGGCTCGGCTGTGGTAAGCGCAAAGCCTCTGCCCGCCCACCCACCCACCCTGGCACGCGAGACCCGCAAACCGCAAACCTCTTTTGAAAAATGGACTTGATTAAAAAAAAACAAAAAAACACATGTGCCAAGAAGTGGTCTCGGAGCACAAATCGCCTTTGTCCAGGAGGGCCTGCGGGTTGTTGTGTGTGGCACGTTGACCGAGACCGAATTTAGCCAAGGGAAGACGGTGCCCCGCAGTGCCATTTCACGGGGCTCTGGGGCTTTCTGCCCACCCAACAGGCTCTGCTTTGCGTCCGTTTCTGTTGCTTCGAAGATGCCACATGCTGAAAGAGCAGGCGGTCATCTCCTTTGGAAGCGTTCCTTTGATTCCAGGCAGCTGTTTCGTTTTAGGCCCCAAAAGGCACCTTGGGAGCCCTCATGTGGCCCCTTGTTTTCCACCCCCAACAAAGAACTGATTCTCTTTTGGGGGGGGGGTTCCGAAGCCCATTTTGGAAATTCATCCAAGGCAGTGCACGTATCCCCTTCCTTCCTGTATTTCCACTGAACCTTTGGATGTACCTATGAGCATGGAAGCGTTTATAGGTAGTCCCAGGGCTGGGCTACTGTGGGGGGGGGTTCGCAGGGGTTCAGGAGAGCCCCTACCTAAGATTCTGTGCAGTTTGGAGAACTCCCCCAGATCCCACTCCTGGCTGGCCCCGCCCACCCTTTTCCTCCCCTCCCTGGAGTCCCCGCATGGCCTGTTTTGGATGTAGTTAAGTGCAGAGCGGGCATGGAGGCTCGGGGAGGGTGAAAAAAGGGCCTCCTGGAAGTTCAGGAAGGCCGGAAATGGTCCCGTTTCTGGCTTCCAGAGAACCTCTGGAGCCTGGGAGGCCATTTTTGCTCTCCCGGAGGCCCGAGGAAATCCTCCGGAGCCCAAGGGCAAACCCCGCCCCTCCGGTGATGCAGGAGGCCGACTAGGCCACGCCCACCATGACCACAACCACCCAGCAACTAGTGAGAGAACCCATTGCTAAATTTTTTGAAGCCCACCCCTTGTTAGTCCTCGACATATGGCCATACAGGTAATCCTCCATTTACAACTATTCATTTAGTGACCAAAGTTACAACAGCACTGAAAAAAGTGAGTCATGACTGTTGTGTACACTTTTGACTGTTCCAGCGTCCCCTGGTCACGTGATCAAATTTGGACGCTTGGCAACTACCATGTATTTTATGACTGTTGCAGTGTCTCGGGATCACGTGGTCCTTTTGCCACTTTCTGAGGACTTAATGGTGGCAAAGAATGGTCCTAAAATGGGGCAAAATTCATTTAACAACATGCCTGGCCTAGCAACAGCATTTTGGGGCTGGAAAAGATGACCTGTAATGGAGCCTGCCTGTTATAGTGGTTATGTCATGGCAATTTTAAATCAGACCAGTCAAATGACTGATCTGATTATAGACCTCGTAAGATGGACACCGTGCTTGTTAAGCAAAGGCATTGTTCTCTGTGGTGTGGTTTTGCTCAAAAACTGGACGTAACTTCCAGTGGCTGGAGGGCCGACCTTTGGAACAGGGTTGCAACCAGGGGTGGGATTCAACTTTTTTAACAACTGGTTCTGTGGGCATGGCTTGGTGGTCATGTGACTGGGTGGACATGGCTTGGTGGTCATGTTATTGGCTGGGCTATCACTCACATTGAGACACGCATCTCCTCGCCTAGCCTCTCATGACTGCGGGGATGCTGCAACAGTCGTAAGTGTGAAAAAGGGTCATAAGTCACTTTTTTCAGTGCCACTGTAACTTTGAATGGTCCCTCCACACAAGCAAAGTACCAGCAAAGGAGGGGAAAAAACATCAGAGACATTCCTGAGACAGGAAGTCTAGTCCTGCCAAGAATGTAACAAGGGTTAATGGAGAGGCAGTTTCTGTAAGCAACACCAGAATGTTTCCTTCCTGCCTTCCTTACAGGATTAGGCCAGTAATTTCTTCTAACAACCGGTTCTCCAGACTGCTTAGGATGTTAGCAACCGGTTCTAGCGAATAGGTACGAACTGGTAGAATCCCACCCTAGTTGCAACTCCTTTTTTTCCAGGCCGGTCACACTGTTGAATGGTCACTAAGTGTTCAGTCATAAGTTGAGGATTACCTGTACTTCTAAACCAGAGAAATGGGGGATGTTTCTTAGAACTGTATAGTTCTAAGAAACACCCATCCCTTGGGTGTGATCAGAAAATATAAGATGGCAGCCACAGAGGCGGGTTTAAAATTCGGCCTGCTTTTGTATGGGCACTGCAAATTTTGAGGAACACATGCTACGGACAGACCAGCACGGGTGGGAAAAATGCATGTTTCCAACAACATAGAAGACCTGAACATTTACCATCCAGTGCCCTCTTTTCAAGGGAGCTGGGAATTCTGGACTCGGCAGTCCCAGACTAGGGAGAAAGTGCCTGTCTGGGTTAGGAATGCAATTGCTTTTTGGTTTTTTTAAATTGGATTCATCATTTATTTTCCTATTTATTTTGAGCGGCTCCGTTCATTTAGGTTTGCCGCCACATTGGGCCACCATTCTGGCTTCACCTTTGCAGGTTGGGTTTAAAGTCATGGTCCCACTTATTTGCAGCACCTCCAAATAACGGCGTTTTGAAGTGGCGTTTTGCAACCTCTGCCACTTGACAATGGGTGGACTTCAACACCCAGAATCCTGGGCGTTGAAGTCCACCCATCTTCTAGTGACCAGGGTTGAGGATGATTGACACCCCCCTAAAGATTCCCCAACCCCAACCCCACAGATCATTACATCTAGACCTCCCATCACTGGATTTTGTACTTCCTGAGCAAACCAAGCAGACCATTTTGCAAAACTCACAAGCAGGACCTGGGCCTTCTTTTCTCCCTCCCGTAGCTGGACATCCTGGTTTGCTGGGCTCTAGCAGGGAGGCAGGTCAAGCTTCCCCAGGAAGGAAACATGGCTGGCCACAGAAAGAAAGGATAAAAAACACCTGTGGTAATCTTAAGAGAAAGCAGGATTGGGCCTGTGGCCAAACACTGAAACAAGCTCAATTCCATCCTGCACAGATAATAATTCAGATTAAAGCACCTTGGATTGATGGCCGCCCAACCCACTAACACAGCCACAGCCACCTGTGGGGGGTGGGGGTTTCTTTTATTGGCATCTTGTTTTGGGACTTTATTGCGCCTCCCCTGTGGAGGATGAAGTTCAGCTCTTGACCATCTTCTACAATGCTTTCCCAACCCTGTTCACTTCAAGGCCTGTGGACTTCAACTCCCAGAATTCCCCAGCCAGCATGCTGGAGCAGCAATGGATGCCGGATGGCTGAGGAATTCTGGGAGTTGAAGTCCGCACCTCTTCAAGTGGGCCTGGTTGGTCTACCTACCAGATAGATAATCCTTCAAGGGGTTGAAGAGGGTTATTTCCTGTTTCTTAGCTTTGGCTTGTCTAAGCTACACATTTCCTTTACAAGTTTTTGTGTGTGTGGTGAGGATTGGGAGGCCCATTAAAATCATATCAAGCCATTAAAAAAGACGGGGCCTGCAACGCTGGTTAAAAAAACTCAAGATGGTGGCTGTGATAGTGCCATTAAAACTCCATGTATTTATTTGTGTTGTGCATATAAAAATCACTTTGATCGGACCATAAGAGCCATCTTCACTTTTTTGGCTCCACCCAGGACTTTTCTAAATAACTTCCCATTATTATTTCTCATGTAGCCCAAGTCTGTCTTTCCTTTTCTGGCATCCATATCATCCATTTTTTATGATGGTCAACTAGTATCCTAAAAATTTTTTTTCCCCACACATTCCATGACTAAGCTGTGGCATTCCCCCCACAGGCTCTCTGTTCACTGGATTTTTGCTTCCAAAGCGGATAAACTCTGCATTTGTGTTAACATTCAATTGTTACTTTCAGCCCATTTCAATAAAACTCTCGAAACCCTTTTGAATTTTATTGCGGTCTTCTACTCTGTATGCGGAATCCCACTCAATTTGGGGGTCCTTGCTTAATTGGATCTTGCCGTTTCAAGTTGTGAGTGACATGACCCAAGACTTTGCTCATCTTTTCAGCAAACTTTCTGGGATTTTAAAAAGTGCCGGAATGAAAAGATGGTGAAGAAGTTTCAAACTTCTGTTAAGCTTCACGGTGACCCAAATGTCTCTGAACATTTCATGCAGCTGTAATATATACTAATGCATATTGACCAAGCTAACCTGGCTGTTGAAAAGATAGAAGCTGGGTTTATATACCATGCTTAACTAGGATTTGGTCAAGAGTTGGAATTAAGCTTGGGATAAACTATGAAACAAGAAAGAATGGGTGGAAGGAGGTCAGAGGAAGATCCAACCCAGAACTAAGGAGAAACTTCCTGATAGAACAATTGATCAGTGGCTTGCCTTCACAAGCTGTGGGAACTCCATCGCTGGAAGTCTTCAAGAAATAATTGGACAACCATTTGTCCAGGATGGCATAGAGTTTTCATACTGAGCAAGGGGGTGGACTAGAAGACCTCTGAGGTCCCTTCTACCCATATGATTCTATGAGCCTATAGATGGAGGCTGCACGACATTACACAAAATGCGATTGAAAAGTTTGTGGTTCAGTGTCATACTGACAGCACCACAAAATTCTCAGAATTCAGATATGGATTTGCACAACATAAATCTTGCTACTACTGTTTAGTAAGTTCACTAGCACAAGGATGCATGAATTCCTAAGGAGGAAAACAAACCAGGGTTTATATATATATATATATTGGAACAAACTTTTAAGAAGTACTTGAGCTCCGTATATGAGAAGCGATTACTTCTGACTTCCATTTAAAGACTACTCAACGGGGCTCAGCCTGCTAAGAGACAGTTTCTACTTTCTACAGCAATGTTTCTCAACTGTGGCAAGTTGAATACCTGTGGACTTCCAACTCCCAGAATTCCCCAGCCAGCACGCTTTAAGATGTGTGGACTTCGACTCCCAGAATTCCCCTGTCAGCATGGCTGACGGGGGGGATTCTGGGAATCGAAGTCCACACATCTTAAAATGGCTACGGTTGGGAAACTCTGCTTCAACTGGTTTTGCAAAAGGCTGAGTTAGATGATTTCTGGGATTCCTTCCAACTCTAGGCCTATTCATTCACAATTCCAGGTAAAAACGCTCCTTTCTTACGCCTGCTCTTTCTTCCTTATAGGGAAAGAAATGGCTCCCCACAAAGTTGACACTGTAGAATCCACGACTCCATTGAATCTTTATTTTCTTTTTTTTTTAAAAAAAGGAAAAAAAAAAAAACCAGAAAAGCACACTTTTTCCCTTTGCTCCAGCCCTTATAAACAGCATGCAGATTTTTTTTTTGTTTGTATGTGTGTATATGTGTGTGTGTGTTTAATTCAGAACGGAATGGGGACACTCTTCCCTGTGTTTTAATTTTAAAATACTTGTTTGGGTTCTTGTCCCTTCATCCCCACCATTTCAAATGCATCGTAACGGATAAAATATCTCTCTAGAGATATTGCGAAGGAAAAATGAAGGGAGGGAGGGGGGACCAAAAAGCGAAAAATATCTCGTGTTGTGTGTGTGGGTGTGTGGGTGTGTGTGTATACATACCTACATACCTACATGCACACATACATATATATATGTATGTATATATATATATGTATACACACACACACAAACACAGTCTCTCTCTCTCTCACACACACACACACATAAAATATATATATATATATATATATATAATATAACAGTAGTCTACTACATAAAGTGCGTGTCGATGGCTTGCAAGTTTCCAAACACACCTGGGAAGGTAGAAAAAGAGTTTGCCTGAAGGACACCCTTCTTTAAGGACCATTCACTGGCTCTTCTCCCATCACTGCTCCCCAATGCAACCCCCAGAAAGAGTCCAGGTATATCTGGGTCACACACAGCATCGCAGTCAAAGGGGGAGCCTGCATCCCGTCCGACAAACCACACTTTAAGCCTTCTTTTGAAAAAAGAAGTGGCGTGGAAGGAGGTCACAGGTGGGTGCAAATCACCGTCCATTTTTTTTTTCCCCTTCGGTTTGACTCATTCAAAAGACCAAAAATTTTTTTTTAAAAAAATGAACCTCCCCTTCTCCTTCTTCTTGGTTTGATTGCAAGCTTGTTCTACAGGTGATCTGCTACAGGTGGGTGGGTGGAAAGGAGGAGATTGGGAGGGGGGAAGAGCTGCTTTAGGGCAGCAGACAATCTGGAACTCGGGCTGCAAAAGAAGGAAAAAAACAAATTCAAGTTTAGAAGAACATTTATTTTTATGTTATCTATGAAGATTCTCGGTCATCTAGGTCCTGGTTGTCCCAAAGGTGTTATTTATTTTCCAAGAGATAACTGGACTTTCTGTTTTTTTCTTTGAAGACTTCTTGCTTCTGAAAGATGCTAGACAAGATAAGAAAAAGCAGACAGGATGAATCCCACATCGGAGCCAATCCAATTTGCCATCCTGATCTGATTGAGTTGCTGAAGGGACAGAGGCAGAATGAGAAATTTGGCCAAGAAGGCAAACTGAGAGAGGGAGAAGGGGAGGAAGGGAAGGAGGGAAGGACAGAGAGGGAGAGAGGGAAAGGGAGAGAGAGGGGGAGGGAAGGACAGAGAGAATTAGGAAGGGAGAGTGGGAGAGAGGGAGTGAGAGAGAGGAAGAGGGGAGAGAAAGTGAGGTAGGGAGAAGGAAGGATTAAAAGGGGGAAAAGAGGAAGAGGGGAGAGAGATGGAGACAGAGGGGGGACAAAGAGATGTAGGGAGAAGAAGAGAGGGAAGAAGAGACAGAGGAGAGAAACATGGATAGAGAGAGAGGGAGGGAGAGAAGGGGAAGGAGAAAGAGAGGAAGGGAGGGAGAAAAAGGGAGAGGGAAGGATAGAGAGGGAAGAAGATGGAGAGGTAGAGAGAAAGAGAGAAAGATGGATAGAGACAGAGAAGGAGAGAGAGGAAGGAAGAAGGATAGAGTGGGAGGAAGAGATGGAGAGGGAGAAAGATGGATAGAGAGAGGGGGAGGGAGAGACAGAGTGTTTGTGTATGGGGGGAGAAGCACATTGGGTTGAAGTGTGCAAATGTGTGCAAGGCCAGACTCCCGAGGCGGAAAGACACAGGAGGGGATGGATAATTGAGAAAGGAAGGGGAGGAGAGAGGAGTTATGAAGTAGGAGAGTCAGTGACCACGTTTTTAAAAAGGCATCCAGGGAGGAAACTGCAACGGGAAGGTGGACAAATCGAAGGGACCAACAAAAGCAGCCGCCCGACAGCCAAGAAAAGACCCCAGCCGGAAGCTCTGCCGCGGTTTGTAAAGCGGCCTCCCCTGTTGTCGTCCCCACTCCCACCCCACACGGCAGGGGCAGGGAGGGCGGCCCCAGACAAGGAACAGGCCACCCACCTGCCCAGAAGCACCTGGGACCTCCCAAACCTTTCTCTGTCTCATCGCTTTGGAATTCTTTTTATCTTCGAAAAAGAAGGAATTGTGGGTGTCTCTGTGTGGGTGTCTAGGTTAGTGTGTGCGTGCGTGTTTCTAAAAGCCCCGGAGGAAAGATTAAACTCATATCCCCCCCCCCCACGCCGCCAGGCCGCATCTGTGGCAGCAAATCAAATTAAATCCTATTCCGTGGAGTTTCATTCTGTATTGACAACAACAACAATAATAATAATAGAGGAGGGGCCAGGATGTAAACTGAATTCTCTACCCCAAGTGGGAGGTTTTGTTTTTGTTTTTTTAAAGGTTTAACCCCACCGCCCCCGTCCCACCTGACCCCTTGATCTGACACGAGGCCAATGAAATATTCAAAAAAGGAAAATAGGAAGCGGTTTCCAGAGTTTAAAATCCGTGTTTCTCAACCTGGGTTAACTTTAAAATGGGTGGACTTCAACTTTGGACTTCACGAATTCTGGGAGTTGAAGTTCACCCATTTTAAAGCTGCCCAGGTTGGAAACGCTGCCTTAAACACAAGTATCCTGTTGTTGCTTTTGTGGCAGGGATGTTAAATTTCAGCCCTATTGCCAGTCAGAGGTGATGGGTCTTGGCTCCTGGCCCTGGCACCGGGGTATTATTCCTAAACTGGGGTCTTGTGCGCAAAACCTGGGAAGGAAGCGGCACCAGGTGCCGTGGATGGTTTGCGGTGCTCTCTTGCTGCAAGCGGAGAAGGGACACCCGGTCAGCCATGCCAGGTAGTTCAGACAAGAAGCACGCCCAGATGGGCTAATTTGATTGTAAATTGATGTTAACAGAATCTTACGAATCTGAAACTAATCCCGCCACACACACCCTGCCTATACAGTCTAGGAAACTAGGGAGGGTCCCTTCTGAAGTGTTCCCTATACCCAGGGCTGGGCAGCCGAGGGTTCGCAGGGGTTCAGGAGAGCCCCTAGGTAAGATTCTGTGCAGTTTGGAGAACTCCCCCAAATCCCACTCCTGGCTGGCCCCGCCGACCCCTCCCCTCCCAGGAATCCCCACGTGGCCCGTTTTGGATGCAGGTAAGTGCAGGGCATACGCGGAGGATCGGTGACGGTGAAAAAACGGGCCTCCTGGAAGTTCGGGAAGGCCAGAAATGGGCCTGTATCTGGCTTCCAGAGAGCCTCGGGAGGCCATTTTCACCCTCTCAGAGCCTTGAGGAAAGCTTTCGGAGTCCGGGGAGGGCAAAAATGGTGGCTACGGTGCGGGAGGCCGACTAGGCCACGCCCACCCAGCAACTGGGCAGAGAACCCATTGCTAAATTTTTTGAAGCCCACCCCTGCGCCCGTGTTCCTTTTCCTTCTGGGGGCTCCACTGCCTCTTATCTGACTGCTGCTTCGCCTGAATCTCTTCTGCTGGCCTCCCAAGGTCCTTTGCTCATTCCACGATGCTACTTGTCTGCTGTCTTGGAGAAGATGGGAGTCACATTCTGAGGGACTAACTGGGATCCTGAAGCCCCACAGAGGTTTAAGCTTGTTTTAACCCCATTTGCAACCCTGATCCCCTAGCCCCCGATTCAGAACTTAGCTCTAACCACTTTTGGGAACTAGGGAGAGTCTCTTCTGAGACGATCCCCACTCCAGTTTTCTTTCTGAGGGCTCGGCTGCCTCTTATCTGTTGTCTAATCTGCCATTCTTCTCTCCCAAGGTCAATCCCTCATACTAATTTTTTATCTATTCATCAAACACGTATACGGCCTGTCTTGACAAAGGTGGCTCTCGCTACAGATAGTCCTCGACTTATAACTGTTCATTAAGTGACTGCTCAAAGTTACAACGGCACTGAAAAAGGTGACTTATGACCATTTTTTACACTTAGGACCGTAGCAGCATCCTCGTGGTCACATGATCACGATCCAACTGGTTCCTATTTATGATGGTTGCAGCGTCCCGGGGGGGGTCACATGATCCCCTTTTGCAACCTTCCGACAAGGAAAGTCCGGATTCACTTAACAACCAGGTTACTAACCTGACAGCTGCAGTGTTTCATTTAAATGAGGGTGCCGCTTGTTGGGGGCCATAGGTTGACTCTGTAAACCGCTTAGAGAGGGCTGTAAGGTGGTATGTACGTTTTAAGTGCTATTGCTATTACAACAAAAGGTTGTAAAATGGGGCAAAACCTCACTTAACCTTCACTTAGCAACGGAAATGTCGGGCTCCACTGTGATCGTACGTCGAGGACTACCTGGAGAGACCCCCTCCCACCCTGCCGTAAACCTGCCACCGAAAGCGGACTGAGGACATACGAACCGTGGCGGGCGCAATCCAGCCGGGGTCACTGCTGCTTGCAGGTCGAGAGTTTGCGGATCTTGCTGCTGGCGGAAGAGGCCTTGCGAGAAGGGTTGGAAGAGGCGCTGGCCCGCCGCTCGGCTTTCGTCTTGCTGACCAGCTGACCAGACTCCGTCCCATTCATGCAGACCGGTTTGGGCAGCCCCCTGGTGCAGCTCTGCCCGTTCTGCCTGGTCTCGTTAGGCACCTGCCCTGCAAGGCACAAGGAAGAACTTTCCGTGTCAGGACGGAGAAAGCTGTGGCCCCTGAGCATGTGCAGACAAGCACTGCACCTTCCTCCTTGAGTTGCCCCCTAATTGGAATCGTTTCGAGAGGTGAGAAGCAAGGGAAGCGAAGCGTCGCTTTCAAAACCCAAATGTGATTTTCAAAATGTGACATGTTCTACTGTGAAGAACGGCATTATTTTAATGAACGAAACAGGACACACAGGACATATCCAGGACAGGACAAATGAAATAATTATGCAGGACAGTTGTGTTTCCTAAGAACGTGCATCATAATTGTGTATAATAATTTTAGAGAAAACTGGGGGGAGGGGACAACAGGTAGATTTCAGGTAGTTCTCATTTAAAATGACTGGTTGCTAAGCAACTGTTCAAAGTTACGAGTTGTAAGGAGCCTTTGAGGGGTTCCAACATAACTCGGAACAGTTACAGGTGTCAGCTTATTCTCCAAAGCACCTGAAGGCAGGACAAGAAGCAACGGATGGAAACTAATCAAGGAGGGAAGCGACCTGGAATTCAGAAGAAACTTCCTAGCAGGACCAATTAACCAGTTTGTCTTCAGAAATCGTGAGGGCTCCTTCACTGGGTGTTTTTAAGAAGACTCTCTCGACAGTCACCTATCTGAAATGCTATAGGTTCTCCTGCTGGAGCAGGGGGCTGGACTAGAAGACCTCCAAGGTCCCTTCCAGCTGATCCCACTTATTTTTCAAAGCACCAGAAGGCAAGACAAGAAGCAATGGATGGAAATTAACCAAGGAGAGGAGCAACCTGGAATGAAGGAGAATTTTTCTAGCGGTGAGAACAGTCAACCAACGGAACAACTTGCCTTCAGAAATTGTGGGTGCTTCGTCACTGGAGGTTTTTAAGAAGAGACTGGACAGCCACTTGTCTCAAATTCTATAGGGTCTCCTGCCTGAGCAGAGTGTTAGATTAAAAGATCTTAACGGTCCCTTCCAGCTCTACTCGTTCAGAGCCACAGGGGTGCAATGGTTAGAATGCAATACCCCCCAAAAGCTACTGACAACTCAATGCTTCAGAAGAGGACGACACAAGAGCCGTCTTCTAATACCTGGTGGGCTGTCCCAGGATTGAAGGGTGTGTGCGTGTGTGTGTGGTTTCTTCTCCTCGTTCCCAGGGCAGGACAACAGGTCGTCCTCGACTTATGACCACAATTGAGCCCAAAACTTTCTATTGTTAAGTGAGATATTTGCTAAGTGACTGGGAATTCCACCAAGGAAGATTCAAACTTGAAACGAGGAGGAATTTTCTGCCCACGAAGAGCCTTTATGCCGAGGAACAGCAGCCTGCTTTCTGGAGTCACGGCGGCTCCACTGGTTGAGATTTTTGAACAAATAACAGAATAACAGAGTTGGAAGGGACCTTGGAGGTCTTCTAGTCCAACCCCCTGCTCAAGCAGAAGTCCATATATATACTATACCAAAGCTGGGCAGATTTATGTCTAGGCCATGGGTGTGAAACTCACGGTCACGTGACGTTTTGCAATGATTTTCTCCATTCGCGGACAAGGGTTGGGCGTGGCATCTGAGGCATCCAGCCCATAGGATGCCATTTTGGCAGCCCCGCTCTAGGCAGTTCAAGAATTCCAGCTCTGTGTGATGCATCCGGCTCCCGTCTGCAGCCTGGTACCAGGCCATGGCTCTTTGGCAGGGGTGGGCTGCTACGGGTTCGCCTGGGTTCAGGCGGACCCGTAGCTAATATTATGACTGGTTTGGCGAACCGCCAAATCCCACCCCTGACTGGCCCCACCCACCCCGCCCCACCGCTCCCCTCCCAGGAATCTCCAGGAGGCCCATTTTGGATGTGAGGTAAGTGCAGGGCCACGCGGAGGCGGAAAAACAGGCCTCCCAGAGGCTTCGGAAGGTCGGAAATGGGCCCATTACCGGCCTCCAGACCCTGGAGGAGGCCATTTTAGTCATTGCAGAGGCTGGAGGGAAGCCTCCGGAGTCTGGGGAAGGCAAAGAGTGGGCCTCCTGAAAGTTCCGGAAGTCCGGAAACAAGCCTGTTTCTGGCCCTTGGAGGGTCTCTGGAGCCTGGGGAAGGCGAAAACGGCCCCCCCAGCCATAGTACAGGAGGCCGACTAGGCCATGGCCACACCCACCCGCAACCGGGCAGAGAACCTGTTGCTGAAATTTTGGGAGCCCACCCCTGCTCTTTGAGAACCAAGCTGTGCAAGCGGCGGGCAAGTACACACACGAAGCTTCATTTGCACAAGTGGTGGGTGGACGTGAGAAAGCCCCCCCCCCTCTTTCTCCACCCATCCCACTGCTGCCCGTCCCAGACCTTCATTTACCCAATCTTGAAGGAACTTGGGAGGAAGGAAGGTGGGAGGAAGGAGCGGGTAAACGGCTCGAAGATTTACAGTGGACCCGAGTCAGAAACAACTTAAAAAAGCGAAGACTCCAGAGTGGAAGGGGTGAGTGCGGAGATTAAGCGGCAGCGGCTTAATTTATGTTTTTACCCTCTTAACTCTGGAAGTTAAATGGCAGCTTGACAAAAGAGTGATTAAAGGAGAAAAAAAGCGGGGCGGACTAGACGAGAAGAAGAGGTGTGAAGAAGGTTTTTATTCAGGGAAAGTGCCTTTTGAAACTGAGACTGATTGTGAATTCCGATGATGGAAGAACTGGAATGATGTCTACAGTCTCCATTTAAATCAAATCACCAAAAATAATTCTAAATGGCCACCAATTGGGGAGGAGAACAAAGGAGACTCACGGAGAATTGATGGTCTCCATATAAATCACCCAGCTCCATTTAAACAACCCAGCCGATTAGTCAGCCTGAATTTAAATTCCCACTCAGCTGATTGGACAACCTCCACTAAACCCACACCCAAATCTTATCCTTTCCAAACTCCAAAGTAAGATGACTGGTGAGCTCATTCAAATCCTCTCCATTCAAATCTATCAAACAGCAACGCAAAACAAAAACCAAAAAACCTGGCTCTAAGGAAAAACAAAGGAATTTACACCGCAAACCTCCAATACTATACTACCTCCACTATTTCAGTACCTCAAAATATTTATAGATAATGCTTTGACTATAATAATTGATCATATCATATAATAGTATCATAATTAATTGTTAAATGACCACTAATTTACTGATTCACTGAACTGATAGAGATTTAATACTGTATCATGGATTATCCAGTCTATTGATTGATCGATTCTTAGTAATAAGTTGATTGATTGATTTTTAGTAATAAGTAACCTTACTTTTGATTTCTTCTCTAACTTATCAATTAACATTTATTAATTACCAAATTCATTAAGTAACGTCTACCTATCACATTAATCAGCTATTATAATTGTTTAGTGTACTATTGTCATTGACCATGCTAGCCAGAAACTCCAAATCCTCTACTACCAAACAACAACAACAACAAAATAATATCTCTACCAATGACCTCCCAGACTCCTGTACATGCTTCAGATGTCTTAAAACCATCAGTGAAAGCGAAAATAACATCAAATGCCCACTATGTGACAATCAAGCCCACCTTCCCTGTTTAAACTTAAACAAAGACGTAGCTGGTCTCCTAAAAGCATCAGATAAATTCCCTTGTCTATGTCCATCATGTTTTCCTAAGCTAAACCAACCAAGCACCCTGCCTGACAGAGCTGATAGCATAGAATCACTCATGCACTCAACAGAAAAATGCTTAGCAACACGTTCTGAAACAATTATACAAGAAAGCCTAATTTCTCTTGGAAAAAAAAATACAGCACTGATGAGCGACTACCTATCAGCTCAAAATCAAATCCCAACCCAACAACCACTACCACAACTACTACCTCAACTACAATCACAACTACAACCAAAAATAACCACCAAACCACAACCACAAATAATTACTATCCCATCAAATAATTCCACAAATGATATCTCCTTACTCATCAGAGACACCATTGAACATGATCAGAAACGTCCAAATGCCATCTTATTTGGTCTTGAAGACACCAACGAATCAGATGACATCACCAAAGTTCGTAATATCATAAGCAACTCAAATACAACAAACATCTCTCCCGAAGATATCACTGAAGTAACCAGAGATGGTCCTGAGTCCAAATACAATGATGGCTCGGTGGCCCTAAAATGTTGTAGAGTTGTTTGCAAAAATGAGTCCAGCAAACGCATATTCATTCATACAATAAAAACCATTGCAAAAAACAATCCCAATCACAAAAAACTTCGCTCAAGGCCAGACTTATCCATACTGCAAAGAATCCGCTCCCGTGAACTCTGCAAGGAACTCAAAAGACATCTAGATAATGGAGAGAAGGATCTCTACATTGACTACCGCGCAGATTGTATCAAAAGTAAGTCACACAACCCACAACTCCACATCCAACCCTACCTCATCCAACCCACCATCACTCAAAATTAGGCACGCACACCCCTAACTACCTCAATTCCAACTACAACTGGCCTTAAATGCAAGCTACTCAATGCAAGAAGCCTTGTGAATAAAATACCTGCATTTCTCCTTTTACTAAATATGGCTAAATTTGACGTCATATTTGTCTGTGAAACATGGCTCAATGCATCTCTCCCTGACTCCATTATCACAGTAAGAGACTATCATGTTTACCGATCCATAGAGGAGGTGGTGTTGCTATCTTCTATAAAAAGCCCTTACATCTAAAAAACATCCAAGTTACCCAAGAGCTTTCTCTTCCTGAGACCATCGTCTGTGAACTGTCCTTAAATATCACATTTTGATTCTTACTATGTTACAGAGCACCTGATTATGACATCGAACATGTAAACAAGCTAAATTCACTACTAACACGGGCAACATCCTGCCCACACACTTTTATCTTTCTTGGTGACTTCAATCTACCTCACATTGACTGGACCCTAAACGAATGTAAAACTGAACCCATACATGCAACCTTCTACAATGCTGTAACAAACCTGGGACTGGAACAACTAGTAACCAACAACACTAGATTTAACAACTGCCTCGATCTCATCTTCTGCAATAGTTTGAATTCAATTTACGGAATACAAATTAAAGAACCCTTTTCCAACAGTGACCACAACATTATTGACTTTTGTCTCAACATACATCCACACAAAAATCAACACAACTATGTGATCCCCAGTTATAACTTCAAAAAAGGCAACTATGATCTTATAGACAACGATCTCTCATCCCTTGATTGGCAATCTCTATTCACTGGATGCAATACTGTTGAAGACCATTACAACATATTTTTACTTGAAATCAAAAGAGTCATCAAACTATATGTACCAATAACAACTCCCCAAACCAGAAAAAACAGATTACCCATAACAATAAGGAAGCTTCAATCCAAAAAGAGATCACTTTGGCAGAAAAACAAATCTGGTCACGTTGCCAACTTCAAAAGACGATACAAAAAGTTATGCCACCAGATAAAGACTGAATGAACTAATTATCACATTAAATAAGAGGAAAGTCTTCTACACACCAATTCCACCCGCACTTTCTACAATTTTGTAAACAACAAACGAAAAGACTCAAGGTCCATCGCACCCCTGAAAGGACCAAATGGTAAAGACTGCAATCACGACACTATTAAAGCCAACCTCTTTAACACATTCTTTGGCTCAGTATTTGTAAACAGTAATGGATCATGCCCAGTATTTCCTAGTTGAACCATAGACTACTACAATGATCTAATACATATCGATTTTATAGTAGACAATGTTGAAAAAGCACTACGCACTCTAAAACCATCTCTATCTATTGGACCGGACGGAATATTATTTACTTCTTTAAAAAGCTATCCATTACCATAGCTGAACCTCTAAGCATAATTTTTGAAAAATCTTTCAGGACCAGGTCCTTGCCAAAACTATGGTCACAAGCCACAGTCATCCCCATCTTCAAAAAGGAAGACCCCAGCCTAGTTGAAAATTACAGACCAATGTCTTCATGCTGCGTCACCTGTAAAATCATGGAATCAATTATTAACCAATCCATTATCCTCCACTTAGAGACAAACAACCTACTCTCTAATAAATAATTTGGTTTCAGGAAAAAACTATCCTGTAATCTGCAACTCTTACACTGCAAAAACATATGGACTACACAACTCGATCAGGGCAAAGCAATAGATGCAATCTACATAGACTTCTGTAAAGCCTTTGATTCAGTGGTACACTACAAACTACTACTAAAACTAAAATCTTACGGTATCTCTGGACACCTGCATTACTGGATAGAAGCATTCCTGTCAAACAGACAACAAATGGTCAAAATTGGGAGTGTCCTATCAAATTCTGTACCTGTCAACAGTGGTGTCCCCCAAGGCAGTATTTTAGGACCAACTCTCTTCATACTCCACATATATGACCTCTGTGATCATATTAAGAGCAACTGCCTTATCTTCACTGATGATGTAAAGCTATTCAACACCACAGACCTTGGTCAATCAAATGGCAACCTCAAATCTCAACAAATAAATGCTCTCTTACATATTGTCAGAAAAAATCAGAAAATAAAATACAAGCTAAATAGTCTAGACCTTGTTGAGGATTCAAACTTTGTCAAGGACATTGGAGTACTCATCTCAAATGATCTAAGTGCTGGAGCCCATTGTAACTACATAGCCAAAAAGGCATTAAGAGTTGTTAATCTAATCCTACGTAGCTTCTTCTCTGGTAATATCACACAACTAGAGCACACAAAACATTTGCTAGACCTATTCTTGAATACAGCTCATCAGTCTGGAACCCATATCATGTATCTGATATTAACACAATTGAAAAAGTCCAGAAATATTTCACAAGAAGAGTTCTCCACTCCTCTACTCGCTGTAGAATACCTTATGCCACCAGACTTGAAAATCTAGACCTAGAAAACCTAGAACTACACCATGTTAGGTCCAATCTAAGTATAGTATATAAAATCATACACTGCAATGTCCTACCTGTCAATAAATACTTCAGCTTCAACCATAACAACACAAGAGCAAACAATAGATACAAACTCAAGGTTAACTGCACCAAACTTGATTGCAGGAAGTACGACTTCAGCAACAGAGTGGTCAATGTCTGGAATACTCTACCTGACTCTGTGGTTTCTTCCCCAAACCCCAAAAACTTTAACCTTAGACTTTCTACTATTGACCTCACCCCTTTCCTTAAGAGGTCTGTAGGGGGCATGCATAAGCGCACCGACATGCCTGCCATCCCTGTCCTATTGTTTCTTTTATTTTCCTTATATCTACCCATGTATTCATAACTATGTTTTTACTTATACCTATTATCTGGTAAGCAATTGACTAACCAACCAAAAAACAACAACCTTCCAGGTAGGGCATATGATTTCTACCTAAAGGTAGCCTTTCATTTACGACTCAATGGAGCCTATCCCTTACAGTCTTAAGTCACGACAGTCGTAAAGTGAGCCATCACACACCCCCGACCCAATTGTATGACCTTTTCTGTGGTGGTCATTAAGTGAATTTGCAGTCGTTAAGCCAATCAAGTGTTTGCTAGGAGCTGATTTTGCTGAACACTGGAAGTAAATACCGTAACATCGTAAACCATGGTCATGTAACCAGGGGGATACCGCTAACGGCTATAAATACTGGCTGGTTGCTAAGCGCCCAAAATGCAGTCACGTGATCGCAGGGAGGGCATCAGAACCAAGTCATAATATAAGTTACCCTTTTAGGGCTCTGTTTTATCTTTGAATGGTCACTTAGTGATAGGTCATAAGTTGAGGCAGGCAGTCCTCAACTTATAACAGATTGCTTAGTGACCATTCAAAGTTACAATGGAACTGGAAAAAGTGACTTATGACCATTTTTCACAGTTACGACATCTGCAGCATCCCAACGGCCATGTGATCAAAATTCAGACACTTGGCAGCTGATTCGTATTTACTTGGTTTCGGTGTCCTTGAGGAAACCAAATTCACTTAACAACCGGGTGACTCACTTATCAATTGCGGTGATTTACTTAACAACTGTGGCAAGAAAGGTCGTAAATTGGGGCAAAACTCACTTAACAAATGTTTCACTTAACAATGGAAATTGTGGTTGTAAGTTGAGGACTACCTGTACTGTTGTTTCTTCTGAAAAAGGATTAAAAATAGGCTGCCAACTTACCCACTTTGGTTCCACCATCTGTATAACACATCATACTGTGAACTAAGTTTAGATACTTCTTTATTCATCCCTTTTTATAACGCTGTAGTTTATGTCATTATTTTACATGTTTTTATTTATACTCACTGTTTTTCTGTGATACATATATATATATATATACATAGAGCATGTAACAGTTCTATTATTGGATGTTTTAAAGATCTGTCCTTATGGCAGTAATAAACAATTTGACTTGATTTCACCTGAAATATGCCACTTTACCTTTGGAAACATATTGTGATGACGCAGGGCGTGGCACAAAAATAACAAAGTCACCAAAGTAGATAAAATTCCCTTTAATGCCTCCAACTTGTCCCCCAATGTCCAGTTATCCTTGGCTGGAGATCAAACTCTTCTAAAACAGGCTACGAAGGGAAGAAAGGCAGTCTGAACCCAAAGTAATTAGAAACAAAAAAAGCCAACACAAACCATGCTGAAGTAATTAACACGACAGGCCAGAATGATAAACTGCAGACTTCCAAAAGATAATACAGCACCCAGTTGGGAGGATACCAAAACCCAGATAAGCCTCGACAAAGATAATGCACGCTTTGCTTCCAGCAACTTTGCCATGCGCAGTTTTCCCTTTTAAATAGTCTTTCCAGCTGCAGCCCATGAAGGGGATCAGGGCCCTTTCTTCTCCCGTAAGCCATGTTGCTCCCTTCTCCGTTCCTCCCTGTGTGCCCTAGGATGAAGACAGGATGGCCCTGGGTCTTCCTCTGAATGCCCAGCCAGACTGTGCCCTTCCCCCATTTCTTCCACAGCCACCATATCCACACTCCCACTCCTTGTCAGCTGCTCAATCTCCCCCTCAGAATCGGACTCCGACAAAAAAATGACACACGTCCATACCACACAAGGGAGAGGTGAAACACACTCACGTGTGCACATCTAATACTGTAGTCCTCAACTTATGACCTTAATGGAGTCTGCCCATCATGATCCTAAGTTATGAAATCATATGACCACCCAGATTTTATGAGGTGTTTTTTTTTGTGTGGCAGTCATTAATCAAAGGCTATCATCATTATTGGGTGACCACACTATGGATGTGGTTTTGCCGAAAACTGACACTAATCATCAGACTGGGGCAAAGCCATCGTAAAACGTAGTTATGTGAACACTGCAAATGGCCATCAATGCAGTCCAGGTGCCGAATGCCTGAAATTTGGTTGTGTGACTGCGATATGGGTGTGGGTCAGAGGGGGTATTCAGTAGGTTCTGACCAGTTCTTGAGAACCAACACCGGAAATTTTGAGCAGTTTGGAGAACCGGCAAATCCGACCTCTTACTGGCCCCATCCCCATCTCTTCTCTGCCTCCCATTGAGTCCCAACTGATCGACTGGGTCTTCTTTGGTTGCCTTGCACAGGAGAACGGAGCTGGAAAGCAGGTTAGTGGGATGGAGAGGGAATAGGGATTTTGCAGTATCCTTCCCCTGACACGCCCACCAAGCCAAGCCACGCCCACCAAGCCACACCCCAGAGCTGGTAGTAAAATTTTTTGAATCCCACCCACTGGTGTGGGTGTGTCAGAACTTCAAATCCAGGTCATAAGTAGGTCCCAGGTGGGTTTGTTGTAACTTTGAAGACAATGTCTCAGCATCTTCTTGCTGTTTCTTCTCTCTTTTCCCCCCCATTCCCAGCACCTGTGCATTTTCCAGAGAGCTGAGTCTTCACCTCATGGGTCCAAAGTAGGAGATTATGTCCTTGGTCCTTTGTGTCTTGAGTGCGAATCCTGTGTAGGTTTGTTTAATGAATTTTGCTTTCTTGACTGTCTGGGGGATTCTCAAGAGTCTTGCTTCAACATCAACATTCAAAATTTTTATTTAATTATCCATGCATTAACTGCAGCTAGAATTGTATTTGCACAAAACTGGAAAAGTGAAAAGATTCTGACAGATGAGAATGTGATCAGGAAAGTATTAGAATGTGCAGAAATGAACAGGCTAACGCTTGCGATTAAAGAAAAGGAACAGACTGAATATTATACGATATGGGAACTATTTTTATCAATGGCTGGAGAATAAATACGGAAGTTAGAAATTAAGAAAAATAATAAGCATGAGAATAGAACGGGGATTGTTATAATAATTAGACATATTATGCATAACAGTATAAAGTAAGAATAGAGTATTAATACTATAGTAATTAATATGTATCAACTGTAATTGTTATTGCATAAGATATTTGTACACACTGTTTAAATGGAAGATGGATTGTTTGTATAAAATAAAATAAACTTTTAAAAATATTTTCTTCTATTGTTTTCTTCTGAGTCCAACTTTTGCTTTAAGTTAGGTTTTCCTATAAATATCCCCACTTTATTTTGTACAACTCAAGATGGCATTGGTGTTAGGGGCGAAGATATCGGCTGCAATCTTGTGGCCCGATGTTTCCTCTTCGCTCTGGGTAGACTGGGCCGAAGCCACACAGGCCCGATGTCTCCTCTTCGCACTGGGTAGACTGGGCCGAAGCACACAGGCCCGATGTCTCCTCTTCGCACTGGGTAGACTGGGCCGAAGCCACACAGGCCCGATGTTTCCTCTTAGCACTGGGTAGACTGGGCCGAAGCCACACAGGCCCGATGTTTCCTCTTCGCACTGGGTAGACTGGGCCAAAGCACACAGGGCCAATGTTTCCTCTTCGCACTGGGTAGACTGGGCCGAAGCCACACAGGCCCGATGATTCCTCTTCGCACTGGGTAGACTGGGCCAAAGCACACAGGGCCAATGTTTCCTCTTAGCACTGGGTAGACTGGGCCGAAGCCACACAGGCCCGATGATTCCTCTTCGCTCTGGGTAGACTGGGCCCAAGCCACACAGGCCCGATGTTTCCTCTTCGCTCTGGGTAGACTGGGCCCAAGCCACACAGGCCCGATGTTTCCTCTTCGCTCTGGGTAGACTGGGCCCAAGCCACACAGGCCCGATGTTTCCTCTTCGCTCTGGGTAGACTGGGCCGAAGCCACACAGGCCCGATGTCTCCTCTTCGCACTGGGTAGACTGGGCCGAAGCCACACAGGCCCGATGTCTCCTCTTCGCACTGGGTAGACTGGGCCCAAGCCACACAGGCCCGATGTTTCCTCTTAGCACTGGGTAGACTGGGCCGAAGCCACACAGGCCCGATGTTTCCTCTTCGCACTGGGTAGACTGGGCCAAAGCACACAGGGCCAATGTTTCCTCTTCGCACTGGGTAGACTGGGCCGAAGCCACACAGGCCCGATGATTCCTCTTCGCACTGGGTAGACTGGGCCAAAGCACACAGGGCCAATGTTTCCTCTTCGCACTGGGTAGACTGGGCCGAAGCCACACAGGCCCGATGTTTCCTCTTCGCACTGGGTAGACTGGGCCAAAGCACACAGGGCCAATGTTTCCTCTTAGCACTGGGTAGACTGGGCCGAAGCCACACAGGCCCGATGATTCCTCTTCGCTCTGGGTAGACTGGGCCCAAGCCACACAGGCCCGATGTTTCCTCTTCGCTCTGGGTAGACTGGGCCCAAGCCACACAGGCCCGATGTTTCCTCTTCGCACTGAGTAGACTGGGCCGAAGCCACACAGGGCCGATGTTTCCTCTTCGCTCTGGGTAGACTGGGCCCAAGCCACACAGGCCCGATGTTTCCTCTTCGCTCTGGGTAGACTGGGCCCAAGCCATACAAGCCCGATGTTTCCTCTTCGCTCTGGGTAGACTGGGCCCAAGCCACACAGGCCCGATGTTTCCTCTTCGCTCTGGGTAGACTGGGCCCAAGCCACACAGGCCGATGTTTCCTCTTCGCTCTGGGTAGACTGGGCCCAAGCCACACAGGCCCAATGTTTCCTCTTCGCTCTGGGTAGACTGGGCCGAAGCGACATGGGATGGCCCCTGTGGGCCGATCCGACTGCATTGCGGGCCTTTTGTTTGACAGCCTTGTGCTAGATCTTAGCCCTGCTTAATTTGGCCTACTCTTTCTAACCAACACTGTGCCTCAAATTGTACAAATCTCTCTCGTTTAATACTGTGTGCTTCTGATAGAAATTGTGTCAGTGAAAGCAAAACAGAATCTCCCGCCTTCTGAAAACATATGTTTTTACCCTGGAAACTGGATGATGCTCAGTTGGCTGGCTGGCTTCAAAAAAATCTCCATCCAGCTCTAAATTCCACACTCTTCCAGGGAAAATATAAGCAGCGACAGAAACTAGATAGAAGATGATCTCAAGTAAATGAGCAGTAAAAAAAAGGTGAGGAGAATAAGCAGCAGAAAAAATGATCAACAATGGATAGGTTGAAGGAGAAAAATTGCAAAGAAGCAGTCCTGAAATGGGAAGGATTTCTTCCAAGGAGTTTAACCCTTTGCTTGATGGAAGGATATCCACTCAAGTTCATTTTACCTTTGTTATAAGGTACATGAAAGATACATTAATGCTAGGGTGTCCAACCCTGGCAAATTTAATACCTGGGGACTTCAACTTCCAGAATTCCCCATGTTGGCTAGGGAATTCTGGAAGTTGAAGTCCCAAATCTTAAAGTTGCCAAGGTTGAACACCACTGCGCTAATCTCTCTAAGAGTCTGAAAGTATCAAGAAGAGTTCAAGAAGTTAGGGTTTAAGAGTTTAGTTGGGTGATTAATCAATTCAAATAAATAATAAGGAACTCTTCCAAAGGGTTATTTTTTTTTCAGTTGGAGGACCATGGATAATCAGGCTGGTGGTGTACAGATGTACACAATGGACAGATGTATATTAAGTGTCTGTTGCCTCACCATCCACCACCTCCAACAATGGATGGAAAATGAAACTCTACCCAAAAGATTTTGATCGTGAGTTAGGGGGGAGAAACACAAAAGAAATAATTAAATTTCTCAGAATAAAGATTTGGGCACGGTATTAGCTAACTGACATCTGCTGTTGTTTTTCGGCAGCTTCTTTGCTAGGGTTTGACAGAAAAAGTGAGAAAATGGGATTTTGATTAACCTATTTGATTGACAGGTTCAATGAAAACAAAGGCAGGTTTGCAACTCTCTCCTGGGTTTCTTAAAAACTACTGATAGAAGAGAGTCATCGTACCTAAGGATTGACCTGTGGGGGCCCTTGGTGCTCTCTGTACTTGGCTGTAGTCTTGCAGATGTTTCATTACCCAGCTAGATAACATCATCACTGCTGGTGCTTGGTAGTACTGTGTTTCCCCGAAAATAAGATTGGGTCTCATAACTTTTTTTGCCACCAATAAAGGCACCAGTCTTATTTTCGGGGGAGGGAGGAATGTTGTCCACTGACTCATTTCACCTGTGCGTGTCGCCCCTGGCCCCTGCAGAGCGATCCGCAGGTCTATAATCCGTCTATAATCCGCCACAGAGGCCTTCAGGAAAGCCTTGCTGGCTGCAGAAGAAATGGGCCGGCAAGGCAGGTGTCTTGGTGTGCGGGGTCTGGTTGCAAGTGTCTGAAGGCAAGTAGTAGGGCAGCTCCACCCCACCCCCCGAGCCCCACCCTAGCTTAATTTTTACCCGTGCATCCTGGAGTAAGCAAGGTCTTAATTAGGGCTTATTTTGAGGGTAAGGAGCACATGTAAAAATCAAGCTAGGACTTACTTTCAGGGTAGGTCGTATTTTCAGGGAAACCTAGTAGCACTGATGATGTTACCTAGTTGGGTACCGAAACATCGCCAAGAAAACAACCAAGATCGGAGAGCACCAAGAGACCCCGTAGTTCTTAAAAATCCAAGAGGCAACTTCCTACTGACACATTTTTCTGATTGCAGACTGTCGTTATAGGTTATAATCCTGGTTAAGTTTTCTTTTGTCTTTTTTCAGCCGGCAGGCGGTTAAAAGATTTCTTGTAGCCTTGTCACAAAAGCTGGTTTTTTTGTTTTGCTTTCCATTCTGTTTTTTTTTAAAAAAAAAAAAACCAACTCTGATTCACTCAGGATGGGTCCTTGTGATAGTGGCTGTGAGCTGGGCATGACGATGATGTCTCAGCTCGCAGCTTAAGAGGTGGTGGTGGTGGTGGGAGTTCGTTTGCGTCCTCCAGCAAAATTAGACATAATCACATCATGTCCTTCCCTTTTGGCTGTTGGTGCTGAGTCACTGGACTTGAAAAGACCCAGCGCACATCGTGGTATTTTCTCTCTGCATGAAAATTACCTTGGCAAGATCAGCTCAAAAGTGGGAGGAAAGTGCTGACAGTTGGGGTGGGAGCCGAGCAAGGACCAAACGGGATTTCTGCATCATTCTGGGGCGTGCAGGATCTCTTCGGGGGTTGCTGAGCTAAGCAACTGTCTTCTAAGAGGCTTGCTTGCGAAACATTAAAAGCTTTCTATGGCCAGCGAAGAGTGAGCCCAAAACGTTGATTCATTTGATGGCACAGGGCTAATCACGGTGGAAAATAAACCTCAGCTTTTTCGTAACACCCACCCACAAATCAGAACTATGTACTTTTTAACCACAGGAGCACCGCAGGCAGTTGGGCAAGATCCTGCTGGCTTCTCACACTGCCCAGAAGTGTCCACTGTTCCAAGGTCATTTGAAGGACGTGGCTGGACACTTAAAAGAAAGGGAGATTCACCAATACCCATAGATCAGGTTCAAAAATATGTGAATGTTGTGGAAGGTTGCTGACCTGATTACACACATACATATCTGACTATATTTTATTTATTTATATCCCACTTTTATTACCCGGAAATAGTGAAGGTGGAAGACATATCCAACATACCGTTGACTTCTGTATTCCCCATAACAAGCATGTTAGATGAGCTGGGCTGAGAGGGACTGGGAGGAGGAAGAGGATGGGAGGGAAAGGAGGAGGAAGAGGAGGATAAGGAGGAGAGGGGCGGAAGAGAAGGAAGAGGAGGAGGAGGAGGAGGGGGAGGAGGGGGAGGAGGAGGAAAGGGAAAGGAGGAGAAGGATGGAGGAAGAAGAGAAGGATGAGAGGAGAAGGCTGGGAGGGAAAAGAGGAGGAGGAGGAGGAGGAGGAGGAGGAGGAGGAGGAGGAGAAGGAGAAGGAGAAGGAGAAGGAGAAGAAGAAGAAGAAGAAGAAGAAGAAGAAGAAGAAGAAGAAGAAGAAGAAGAAGAAGAAGAAGAAGAAGAAGAAGAAGAAGAAGAAGACAGCAAAGATAAAATATAAATTGGATCTGGCTTTGATTATTTTCCTTGCATCAGTCATGCATTCAACCACCTTCCCTTTCCGCTACATTACATTTTTCAGCACAACCACATTTTGGAGGAGGGGGGGTGCTGCTCTGAGAGGTGGGAGCCTCTGTCATGCACCCCCTCCTAGGAGAGGTGGAGAGGTCCCGGAAGGTCCGATCCAACCCTTCCCACCCATCCGAAGCATCAAGGCAGCGGTCCGCAGCCTCCAGCCAAGCAACCTAATTTTTAAACAAGCGTTTCAGGGCGAAGGGACGAGATGAAAAAGAGGAGCAGCTCTCTCCCCTGAAGGGCCCTTCATCCTCTCATCAATGGGAGGCTTAAAATGCCTCCCCCACACCATCCAGAGTCCACCTCCGCTGGTGACTCAACGCTCCTTTCTCCCCCTTGTTCTCCTCCTCACACAGCCGAGGCTGCCTGCTGCATGCGCACTCCTGCAGAGAAAGCGATTGTGCACTGGGTAGAGAGAGGGGTGGGTGGGTGAGTGGGTGGGTGGGTGGGTGAAGGGAAATCTCTTACCTTTAAGAGTTCCTGACGCCTTTCTATGGGGAGATTTGTGGGAAAGGGAGGGGGGAGGCAAGAGAAAGCTCCACTCCCCTTTGCGCCATAAAGCCCACCTACGGCACTGGAATCGTGCTGCAGATAGCGTCTCTCCCATTTCCTGCCTCAATGTGCTCCACTTTGGCTTGAAACACCTGCAAGTGCCCAGCTTTCATGGTGACAGAAAAACATGAATGTCCTGGTGACCTTTTTTTGGTGGTGGCGGTGAGCTCCGATAGAAAGAAATGCATTCAATTTCTCTCACACATTAAGAGCTCGGTATAAATCTGCCCACGGTTTACACTCCACGGGTTTAAAACTCAAGGCCCAGGGGCCGGATCCAGCCCACAGGGTGGCTTAGATCTGGCCCTCTCTGGAAACAGCGAAGGACCGGCTCAGGGTGCCTCTGCCAGCGAAAACGGTGCTCCAGAGCTCCATTTTTGACCGCGACAGTCTCCTGCAACCCTGTGCCAATGAAAGCGGAGCTTGGGAGCCCGTTTTTGCTGGCAGAGGGCTCAGGCCACCACAGGTGCTGACACGAGTGGCCACGCCCATCCCGCCCCCCAAAGTTAAACACAACCCTGATGCGGCCCTCAATGCGATGGAGTTTGACATCCCCGGTTTACTCCAATGTGTTCTTCTTTCTTATGGGAGACTCTGCAAATTGAATAGCACTACTAGCAATAGCTTTTAAGGCTTATATGTTGCTGCTTCACAATGCTTTACAGCCCCTCTTAAGCGGTTTACAAATGGCAGTCTCTTGCCCCCAACAATCTGGGTCCTCATTTTACTGACCTCGGACAGATGGAAGGGTGAGTTAAGCTTGAGCCCATGAGGATCGAACTCCTGGTGGTGGGCAGAGTCAGTCTGCCATACTGCAGTCTAACTACTGTGCCATCTTTGAATCAAGGGCTCTTTGAATCATCTGCAAATAAGTGATGGGCATCCGTTCAACTGGCAGGCACACCTGGCACCATTCATTGGGTTAAAATGGCTGCCTTTTCAGACAGCACAGACTTGTACACCGCTGCACAGTGCTTTTTACAGCCCTCTCTGAGCGGTTTAGAGTCAGTGTATTGCCGTCGGCAATCTGGGTCCTCGTTTTACCCTCCTCAGAAGGACGGAAGGCTGAGTCAACCTGGAGCCTGGTGAGATTCAAGCTGCCAAATTGCAGGCAGCCGGTAGCCAGCAGAAGTAGCCTGCACTCTAACCACTGCGCCACTGAGGCTCATCCCTTGAACCTTGCAGCCAATGGGGCATCTCGACACCGCCTAAATGGATGAGAAGTTAGGAGGATGAGGAAGATTAGCCAGAATGGGATACAAGTACGTATGTACCAATAGAAGAGAATATGTGGAGCTCAAGGCTGAACAATGCAGTCCTTGGTGCTCACTGAATTAGGTGGTTTTCGTGCAGACATTTTATTACCCAGTTAGGTAAACACCAGGTTTTAAAGAAGAGATTGGACAGCCTTTGTTTCAAATGGCATAGGATCTCCTGCTTAAACAATGAGTTGGATTAGAAGACCTCAACTCTGTTATTATGTGCTGTTATTCTGATCAAAATTCAGACACTTGACGACTGGTTCATGTTTATGACAGCTGCAGGGTCCAGGGGGGTCACGCGATCACCTTTTGCAACTTTCTGACAAGCAAATTCAATGAGCAAGCCATAGTCACTTAACAACTACATTATTTACTGAACAACTGCGGTGATTCAATTAACAACTATGGCAAGGAACGTCATAAAATAAGGCAAAACTCACGTCACTGCCTTGCTTTGCAATGGAAATTTTGGACTCAGTTGTGGTTAAAAAGTTCCTGTAGAAAGAAAGAACAAATCCCACTCCTTACTAGCACTGATGATGTTACCTAGTTGGGTAATGAAACGTCTGCAAGCAAACAACCAAGCTCAGAGAGCACAAAGGAAGGCACAGGCATGGCTGTTTAGCAATGTTGCCAAACTTAAGAAGCCTCTTTCACCCTTTAAGAAGACATTTTCTCTCTTACACACCACCCCGTTCAGATTCGCTTGGCAGAAACTGGGGAGTTCTGATGCAAGTTCAAAATTTTAATTCTTTGCCCTTCTGGGCCTAATTAATTCTGAATTAATCCTCACGTGTGCATATGATTAATCTTCCCTCCTGCAAATGTCATTTTTGTATACTCCAACTCTACTGCAATGAAAAGGGTTTTCCATGCAGAACTACAGGTGGTAGATGTCATGCTGGGCCTTAAGGGGAGTGGGAGGAGAAATGACTCCCGCCTTTACAATTTATGTGGCTGCAAGAAACTAGAAATGGCGGCTGCCACCCAACTTTCTTCAGCCAAAAGGAAGCAAGACAAGGAACCAACCTACCCTTCTTCCATGTTAAATCTCTTCATGATAACGCAGTAGCTGGTCTCCCTTGCACCAATAGCATAACATTCGATTTATAGTATTTCTGTATCTCTGCAACCATCATAGTCATTTGTAGTAGACAAGAGAAGATAAGCTCCTTCAGGGTCAGACTACTTACTAAAAGCTATCTAATGGGGTTGCTCAAATTTGGTAATTTTGAAAATTTGGTAAATTTGGTAATGTGTGGACTTCAACTCCCAGAAGTCCCCAGCCAGCATGAGGTGAACTCCACACATCTTAAAAAGTTGTAAAAGTACAACTTTGTAGAATTAATGAACTGGCACATCCAAGTTTATTCAAACCTGATTCAAACTGTATCCATAAACACGTATGTAGTTTGTCTTTGAATTAAGGCAGAATGAAGGGTCTTATAACCTGACTTTGCTGGCCAGCTTGTGACCCCAATGGAGATATTCCTTGACTGGATAAGAAGACCTCACCCCTGTCCTATCCGTCCCCTTGGTCTTAGCTATTATGTAATTCTTTTTAAGTTTGTTTCATATTTATCTTTTTATCATTTGTAAGCTGCCCAGAATGACCTTATGGGTGAGATGGGCGGAATATACATTTACTAAATAAATAGTAAATGTAATAAATAGTAAATCTCTCTCTCTCTCTCTCAAAAATTATAAATTATAATTATAAAACACTTGCTAGCATACGAATCATCAGTTTTCTAGAGGGCAAATGGGTGAAATTGTTCCTGTCACACCTGCTAAGACGTTTGTAAACGACTCTTGCCTTAATATACGTATATAATGCATTTAGAAAGTACTCAGACACCTTTCATTTTGTCAATTTTGTTATGCTGCAGCCTGATTCTACAATTGTTTAAATTCATTTTTTTCCCTCATGAATCTACACTCAGTACCCCATAATGACGAAGCAAAAAAACAGAATTTTAGAAATGCCCGAAATCGAAATATCACATTGGTGTAAACATTCAGACCATTCTCCCAGTACTTTGTTGAAGGACCTTTGGCAGCAATTACAGCTTCGAGTCTTTTTGGGGTAGGATGCGACAAGCTTTGCAACCCTGGATTTTTTGGGGGATGGGTGGGGGTGTTGGTTCTGCCATTCTTCCTTGCAATTCCTCTCAAGCTCAGTCAGGTTGCATGGCAACCTTCAGTGGACAGCCATTTTCATGTCCCTCCAGAGATGTTCAATAGAGTTCAAGTCACGGCTCTGGCTTGGCCACTCTAGGAACATTCACAGAGTTGTCCCTAAGTTGCTCCTGTGTTGTGTTGGCTGTGTGTCTAGGATTGTCGTCATATTGGAAAGTGAACCTTTGGCTCAATCTGAGGTCCTGAGGGCTGTGGAGCAGGTTTTCATGGAGGATATTCCCCCGTACTTTGCTCCGTTCAGCTTTCCCTCAACCCTGACCGGTCTCCCAGTCCCTGCTGCTGAAAAACACCCTCACACCATGATGTTGCCACCACCATGCTTCATTTTTGGAACGGTAGTGGGCAGGGGATGAGCGGTGCCTGGTTTCCTCCAGATAGAACGTTAAGAATTGAGGCCAAAAGAGTTCAGTTCTTGGTTTCATCTTGTTCCTCACAGTCTGAGAGTCCTTCAGGTGCTTTTTTTTTTAAAAAAACCTCCAAGCTGGTTTTGCACTGAGGAGAGGCTCCTACCTAACTACTCTGACAGAAAGTCTGACAGATCGGTGGAGGGCTGCAGTGATGGCTGTCCTGGAACTTTTCCCCATCTCCACACAGGATCTCTAGAGCTGAGTCAGAGTGACCATCAGGTTCTTGGTCACCTCTCTCACTAAGGCTCTTCTCCCGATTGTTCAATTTGACTGGGTGAGACCTGGTTGCGCCAAACTTCTTCCATTTGAGAATTATGGAGGCCACTGGATTCTTAGGCACCTTCAGTATGGCAGAAATTTTATTGCAGCCTTGCCCAGATCTATGCCTTGCATTAATCCTGTCTCCGAGCTCTGCAAGTGGTTCTTTTGACCTCACGGCTTTCGCTCTGCTTACGGTATGCATTTTCAGCTGTGACGCCTTCTGTAGCAGGGATTTCCAACCATGGCAACTTTAAGCCTGGTGGCCTTCAACTCCCAGAATTCTGGGAGTTGAAGTCTGGCAGGTGTAAAGTTGCCAAGGTTGGAGACCCCTGTTCTATAGAGAGGTATGTGCCTTTCCAAATCATGTCCAATCAATTTAATTTACCTCAAGTGGACCCCAAGCAAGGTGAAGAAACATCTCAGCAACAATCACGACAAATGGGAGCCACCAGAGCTAAAACGGGAGGCACCAGAGCTAAATTTTTGGTGTTGTTGCCAAGGGACTGAATACTTATGCCAATGTGGTATTTCAGGTTTTTTTTTTCCTTTTTAATAAATTTACAGACATTTCTAAAATTCTGTTTTCACTTTTGTCATTATTGGGTACTGTGTAGATAGATTAATGAGAAAAAAAATGAATTTCAACATCTGTAAAATCAGGCTGCAGAAAAAAAATTTGACAAAAGTGAAGGGGATCTGAATACTTTCTGAATGCATTGTAGATATTTCTGAGTAGATGGGCACACATTTTCAAATAAGACGCTATTTTTTATTTCCTAAATAAGAGTGGTATTCTGGGGGGTCGGTGCTTTGAATCACGCCAGTTACCTTTTACTTTTTACGGAAAGCAAGTTTTTAAACATTTGTAAAGTCGGAAAAGGAAGAGAACCTTTATAGTTTAAGATGATGTGAGAACTCAGCCAAGCATGTGGTTTATTTAACCGATATTCTGGTTTAGGAGGTACTGACTCAGTCATAAGTTGATCTTTTTTGAGATATGTTTTCGTTTGAAGGTCACGGGGTTAATCTGTCCCCCAAATTTTGGCAACCTCTCTCCAGCTAGATTCCTGGACCTCTCTTGCAGGGCAAGAGAAAACCAATGTCACCATCTATTTTCTTTTAGCAATATTTATCCCTCAAACCATCTCCATTTTTGTTAAGAGTCTTAGCAGGATGACAGCCACTGTGCTCCTTGAGCTCCAAATGATTAACCAAGCCACAGCTAAGCTACTTTTTAAAAAAGCATGACAGGAAAGACGCTGGCAGATGCTGTATTGTTCTAGTAGAGAGCAATCCTATTTTCCACTGGTGAAGTTTTGGAATTGCTGTTTATTTGATGAAAGTCTGCCCCAGTTAGGGAGGGAGGAAGAGTGGAGAGACTCCTACGGTCTTTTGTAGTCCACTGACCTTCACCACTTAATTCTTCTTTCTAAATCTCTTTATAAGGCTGTGTGGACTGGGAGATTTCCTCACCAAGAAAAAAATGGGGAAGCTGGAAATCTAACAGGTGAAAATGGAGGCCTTTGTTCAAATTTTCCTATTAAAAAAATGAGGGCTCAGTTGGAAAGAGAATCTATCTTCCAAGTAGAAAGATGCTTCCTATCACTTTTTATAAGGGACCTTGGAGATCTTCTAGTCCGATCCTTGTCCACTTCCCACACAGCAGACCCTGTTTTAAAGTACTATCACAACTCAGACTGTGCAGAAGGACAGACAACCTGGGATGGAGTCGAGAGAGGAATCAGCCTGGAGTCCTTATGCACTCATAAATGATCCAGGTCCAACCCTGCTTGAAATTTGGCTAACTCTTACCTAGCACCGATTTTGTGTGGCTAGTTGACTAAACTCTTTGCGTATAGGCATAAGCAATAAAGGACCTTAATTGGAACAATATGTGGTGTCCTGATTCTTTATGCCTGACAGACGGGTACCGTGGCCTTCAAAATTTGCACCAGCTCATTCAACGGACGAAAGCATTTCAATTGTTCTCATCCAGTGTTTCTTGGAGGTTAAGAGCTCACCGTTCTTTGAATCCCTATTAGCTGCATGGATGAGTGAAACGGGCTTTTCCTTACACTCCTCAGATTTAGTCCTGCCTTTCCTTGATCCCTCCCGTCAAGGATCTGGTAAAGATAGTAATCTCCCCTTGGCTTCCAGGGAAATATACCCTGTTCCTTTGGTTTCCCTTCATATTTTCCATGGTTGGATCACTTTCCTTTAAACCTGTCCCGCTTTGCCTGCACTCTTATGAAGAGGGGACCTTAGGAGACCAACACAGAATTGTCCAGATTAGTAGAATTAAAAAATGATCCCAATAACTATCCCAAAAGTGCTTTTTCAAAAAGCAACTGGACTTTATTTTTCCTTGAAGATGTTTAGTTTCTGATCCAAGAAGCTTCTTCGGTTCTGAAAGGAAAAACAAGTCCAGCTGCCTTTTGAAAAAGCACCTTTGGGACAACTAGGACCTGGGGGACGGAGAATCTTCACAGATATCCCAATAACTCTACGAAGATGCTTTTGGTACCGACTTTAGAACGATCTTCCAACATCTTTCTACAATTTAGGACAGAGATTTCTTCCCTTCCTGTAATTGCGGTTTCTTTTTTAAATGGAGAACAAAATGTTTGGGGGTCAGCCATCCTTTCTTGTGGCCTCCATTAGACTGCAAAAAAATGTACGTTTTTAAGTTCTTCGTTACTCAAACTAAGCTTCTGGATAGGGAACAAGGTATCGTCATCTAGCATAAAATCCCACCCCTGCTATTTCTGCAAAGAGTTTGCAAGATAATTGATCTGTATTCAACTGAAAAAGCTTATAAAATGAAAGGCAGGTTTATATATCTATATATATATATATATATATGAAAAGAGAAAAGACTTTATTTTGCTCTTCGAAACAAAGCTGACTTTACCAGGTCAGGAAAGGTTGTAGAAGAAAAGCTTTTCTCAAAAATCCTTCACAAAAGAGGGACACAATAGAGAGAGATGTGTGGCTGTGTAGGTGGGATGGGAGAACTTTTTAAGAGCTTGTGTTACCCAGGAGAGATGGCAGAAGAGGCATTCAACCAGCAAGAGAGGCTTGCAAAAACCATCTTCCCGTAATTGCACATCAAGCCCACTGACTGACAGTTCCCAACCGGCTTTGAAGAGAGGCTGTCTGCATAAGCAGCGGATAATGGCAGCGATTAATGCTGCCGCAATCATTTGTTGGGCCCACAAAAGGGAACGGCAGCTCACCTCCCTGCAACGGGCAGGCGGGAGCGAGGCTGAAACTGTGCTGCTGCAGTCTTTATACGATTCGGAGGTGAGTGGGGAAACAGCTCTGAAATACAGCCTTTAAAAAAAAAACAAAAATTAAGTGTCTGCCATAAGACTTAGAACAATATTCCTCAACCTTGGCCACTTTATGATAGGTGGACTTCAACTCCCAGAAGTCCCCAGCCAGCAAAGCTGGCTGGGGACTTCTGGGAGTTGAAGTCCACCTATCATAAAGTGGCCAAGGTTGAGGAATCTCAGAATGCAACCCATATCTCAATTATGAGAGATCCACAGGTTGCGGAAAAGGGTGTTGTATGCCCCAATTGGGCAGATAAGGCAATCAAACTATCCTGCCTCTTCCTTGCTTAACTCCCTAACATCTTCTGATGCCCAGTTAAGCAGCAGCAAGGGATCTTGGGGGCTTGTTCCTGGGGAAACCCGGCCAGCTAGCAACCCGACAAAGGCACCCACCCCAAACTCCATTTCCTCTAACCAAGCTGGCCCAATGGATGACGTTTGCTCGGTGGGCAATTTTTGGGAAGGCTACAACCTGGAGTAAAAGAGGGGGTGTAGGAAGGGAGAAAGAAAAGAGACGGTCCTTGCTGTCCAAGGCCACCTCATTCCCACACTAAGGGACGCCCACAACGAACGGAGCTGCTTGGCAACCCTTTTAAACAGAAGGTTTTAAGGACCTCCTTAGAAAACTGAACAATAATAATCAAACCAAACAATAACAATCCTGTGTACATTGTGCATTTTCGCCTCCCTGGCTACGCAAGGGGAGCATTTCTAAGTTTCAGGGTGACTCTATAGCCAACTCCTCTGGTCCCGGGTTCCCACTACGTTGAAACAGGTTGAGGGGTCGGTCTTCTCCTTTGTCAACCATGCCAAAGAGGCCCCTGCGCCCTTCTTACCTTTCCTGGGAAAAAGACAAGGAGCTGCCGGGCCGAGAAAGCGGTGCAGGTAAGAGGGAAACGGGAATCAAAGGATGACCAGGCAGGTGCAAGGGAACGGTGATGCCTAACTGGGGTTCAGGAAGGCTTGGAGGCCACAACAGGTGAGGGAGACTTCTTTGAAAGAGGAGAAACTCCCAGGTGCCCAAAGCGCCCCTATTAAGCAGGAGGGCTGGGTCCCTCCCTGTGCCCCTGAGGGCCCTCCTGGTACAGATAGTCCGTCGCAAGAAAACAGCCCAAGGTAGGTTTGGCCCTGACCCTCCCCTCCCCTCCCCCTAGGACCCCAGCGGTTCTAGTTAGAAGAGAAACAAGCCGTCCTGGATTCTTCCTGCGCTTTCTGGTTTCTCGGGCCATCTAAGCTAAGCTGCTCACTCCTTCCTTCCTCCGCGCCGTGCAGCAGGTCGCCATCTCCAAACAGGAATGCAAGCAATCCCTCTTGCTCTGTGCTGTCCTCCTCCTCCTCTCTAAGCCCTGCCTCGCCTTCACCTGGGGAAAGGCAACAGGGGAGCCATCAGCAGGGAGGGGAAAAAGGAGACAAGAGGCAGAGCAGACTCAAGGCTCCTGCTTGAGACAGGGCTGCTGGGGGACACCACACGAGGCACCCCCGCTTGTCTGTATCCCACCTTTTGTTTTTTTCGCAAATAACGGACATATCCCACAAATGCTCCTCCTGTTTGTTCCCCACAACAACACGGTGAGGAGGGTTGGGCTGATTGGTCCAAAGTCACCCCGCTGGCTTTCATGCCTAAGGTAGGGCTAGTACTCACCGTGCCCTGGGGATTGGCCCGCCCAGCCAGTTTTCAGGCCTAAGGCGGGACTAGAACTCAACATCAAACAGGGATTGGCCCGAAGTCACCCAGCCAGCTTTCATATATATTATACAGGGTGAGATTAGAACTCACCATCTCGTGAGGATTGGCCCACCCAGCCAGTTTTCAGGCCTAAGGCGGGACTAGAACTCACCATCTCCCAGTGATTGGCCTGAAATCACCCAGTGGTTTTCATGCCTAAGGCGGAGCTAAAAGTTTCCTGTCTCCTGGTGATTGGCCCAAAGTCACCCAGCTGCTTTTTATCCCTAAGGCAAAAGTAGAACTCACAGTCTCTCGCTTTGTAGCTGGTGTCTTAAACCAGGGGTCGCCAACCTTTTGGACCTCAGGGACGACCAAACTCATAATTTTAAATCCCGCGGACCAGACACCCTGGGAAAATCCCACAAAAAGTCTGCAGGTAAATTCCCCACCCTGTTTTCCTACCGATCAATCATTCCTTATTTGGGATTGCAGGATACCATGTCCAGCTCTGTTCTCAGGGGAAGGGAGAGAGGGAGGGAGGGAGAGACTTTTGACCTCTTGCAAGGAAAGCAGCAGAAGCAGCAGAAGTCTTTCTTTCTGACCCCCAAACTCCGCCAGAAATGAGTCTTTGCCGGCACAGCCTCTTGGAGCAGGAGGCCTTGCAGGGTCCCAAAGACTCCTTTCTGGCAGAGTTTGGGGGAGAGAAAGAAAGACTTTTGCTGCTTTCCTTGCATGCAGCCAAAAGCAGAAGAAGAAAGAAGCAGAAACAGCCTGGTGGCCAGGCGAGGCACGTGGGGCAAGTTACCCCCGCTGCCCTTTCCCCCCTCCCCTCACTACCTCGTGATGTTCGCAATGCAAGCCTTCTGTTCCTGCGGGCCATGTGGGTGGTGCAGCCTTGTGTTCCCATGCAACCAGGATTAATGGCTTTGGGGGTGACATTTCTCTGCGGACCACCAAAATTTTCTCATGGACCACCAGTGGTCCCCGGCCCACTGGTTGGCGACCACTGCCTTAAACCACTAGGCCAAATTGGCATTCCTTTCTGGGTGTGTCCAGGTGTTCATATATTATCTGGGGGGTGTCATCAGAGGCAGGAAGGGGCCTGCATGGAAATCCAAGGGAAGGACATGGTATTCAGGGCTTTGGTTTGGTAGAGGGGGAGTGGTTTTTAAAAGCAGCAGGTTTGTAGAGGTGGTGCCCACTCTTATTGTGAGCAATGCCAAACAATGTGTCAGGAGCAAGGCGGTAACAGCGCATGCTTGCAGGTCAGTGTTCTGCTTAGCCCTTCATCCGTCCCGTGGTAGCTAAAAGTGTGTTATGCCAAACAGTGGCAATGGCCGGCTGGGGAATTCTGGGAGTTGAAGTCCACGCAGTTGAAAGTTGCCACGGTTGGGAAACCCTGATAACAGGTGACTTCTTTCAGATCCAATATGGTATTATGTCACCCAAAAGGTAAATGCATAATTCTGCCCACTTAGTGAAGAGCTAAATTGTTATGAGTATTTTATGTTAAGGTACAGAACACTCATTAGGCACTATTAGACCATTTAAACCTCACAACACAGGTGTCAAAATGCATTTTGAAATGCTCGAAGTTAAGTAAGATCTTCTCTTCCTATTTGCATTAAATACTAAAGTATTAAAATCATTAAAGTGCTAATTTCATGTTCAGAGTTCTCCCCCTTCCTTTGCAAGCATTTTCTTCCCAACTCCTCCCCCGTCCCCCACCTGGGGTCACTTCTCTGCCCTGCCTTCTCCCTCTCAAATAAGAGCTTGGCTGCCATTGGCAATTGCGCCCCAAAGCAGGAGCAATTTACAGTGGGATGGAAACGTAATCTTAATGGGTGAATCGAAAATCTTCTAAATGCAGTGCGAACCCAGCTATTTTAAGTGCTGGCCTCAAAAATAAACTTCAGAAGGGGTGGAGGAAGAAAGAGCTTCCAAAATCCGTGGGGGAAATAACAAAGAAATAAAGCAACAGAGGAACCCTTTGCAGCCTCTCTAACTTCGCGTCCTCCAAGTGGGCGGATATGGCAAATTGGAGAATTCTCCTGCCTCGTGGAGACCTGGAACTGTACACCAGACACCTCTGAATGAAACCAGAGAGAAGCCTCATCCAAATCCAACCTGCCCCAGTCATCGCCCTCCGAGACAGAACCCAGCAATAATGAGGTCCGTCGCCCAACACTAAAGTCCTTTCAACCAAGGGAGGGCGGCGTCTCCTCCGTTTGCGCTTCCAGTCTGGTTTTCCTAACACTCAACCGAATCTATCTTCCTGTTGACTTAAGCGTACCGGATAGTCCCTCCTTCTGCGGAGAAAGACTTCTGCATTAACAGACCCCAAGTTCAAGGCAAAAAAGCACCATCAATTCAGACTGGATTGCTGGAGCGTTCAACACCAAGGACTCGAGCAACGAAGGAGCCGGTTAAAATACAGATCTGGAACCATTTTCGGTTCTTTCAAAATTCCCAAGGGGGCAGGAGTATAAAGGAACCCAGTCTTACCCCCGTGCAATTTTGGGGGTGGGTGGGTGTTGTGTTGGGTTCTTTTTCTTGCCATCCTATTGAAAGAGGGAAAGGACAAGCAGTCCGATCCAGAAGTGGATCCCTCTGATTCTTCATGGCCACCCCAGCCCCTAAATGGACCTCTGGGTTCCCCAAACGTCAAGATAGCTATCTCTGCCGCTGTAAGCAACCCCTCCTGGCTGATTGGAGAGCAAGCTACAGATAGTCCTCGACTTACAACAGTTCGTATAGTGATGGTTCAAAAAGCATTGAGAAATGTGACTTGTGACCGTTTTTCAGAGTTACGACCTTTGCGGCCTCCCCATGATCGCGGGATCAAAATTCAGATCACTTGGCAACTGGTTCATACTTATGACCGTTGCTAATGTCCCAAGGCCTCTTTTGTGACCCGATAAGCAAAGTCAATAGGGAAAGCAGAGTCACTTCACAACTGAGTTACTAGCTAATCAACTGCAGGGATTCACCTAATGACTGTGGCAAGGAAAGTCATAAAATGGAGCAAAGCTCATTTAACAACGTCTCGCTTAACCACAGAAATTTCGTGCTCAATTGTGGCTGTAAGTTGAGGACTACCTGTATAAGGATTGCCTGACTTATGACAACCGGGACCGGAATTTCCATTGCTAAGCAAAGTGGTTAAGTAAGCCAAACCCTCTTACAACCTCTTTTTGCTACAGTCCTTAAGCGAGTCATTCTGCTTCTTAAGTGACTTATGTGGTTGTTAGCTGAATCCGGCTTCCCCCGTTGCCTTTGCTTGTCGGAAGCCAGCAGGGAAGGTCACAGCTGGCCGTCAAACGACCCAGGGGGTTATGTGCCGTAACCGTTGGAAATACACGTGGGTGGCTAAGCAACCGGACTTCAGTCATGTGACCCTGGAAATTCTATGACAGTCCTAATTGTGAGGACTGTCACTGTTTTTAGAGGCCCTGTAACTTTGGATGGTCGTTAAATGAATGGTTGTAAGTCAAGGACTACCTATACTTAAGATGGAGACAGATCTACAGTCTCCTTTTTAAAATGGACCCTGAGCAAACTGCTACAGCTGCACACAAAGCCTCAGGATGGCTGGGGGAAATGCCAAGAAGAACCCATCAGCCCGCAAAGCTAGAGAAGTCACCAAACTCGCTCTGCTCCTTTTAGGCTCCTCGGGGCCACCGTCCCTTCTCGCTTCCAGCCCCAGCCGCCTTCCTTACCTGGCATGGTGAAGTCCTGAGTGTAAATGATCTCGTCCTCCAGGTAGTCGTCTTTTAAGTCATCCTCCTCCTCCTCGTTGTAGCCATGGAGGTCTTCCAAGTAAGGCACCACCGTCATGCTCCTCCACCGATCCTTCGTCTCCGGGCTGGGCGGGATGGCGATGGGTGGCTCACACTGAGGGTGCTTTTTCCGAAACCAGCTAAAGGAAACCAAGGTTTTAGTGCTTTGGGACCAAGGATGTTTCACTGGTTTCCTACAGGCTGGTGGGTTTCTTAACCTTTGGCCACTTTACGGTGTGTGGACTTCAATTCCCAGAATTCCCCAGCCGACTGACTTGTGCAAACAGTTCAACAGCCCCTTATTTTCTCACAATGGCCTCACTGGATTCACGTGAAAATCTGCCCAAGGTCTTTTTGGGGGGGGTGAATGGAAAAAAGAAAGTCACTTTTCCCCATTTATTCTCAGGGGCTGTTTAGTAAGGCTCCAACTGAGAAGTTGAGGTCCACACACACACACTGGTTTTCAAGTTCTTGCGTCTCCCCAAGGTAACTGAGCCAGCAGCCTTCACCGTCCACAACAACACAACATCGCACTTCTTGGTGGAACGGATAATAGAGAGAGAAATAAATGGCACCCTATTCTCAGTGGCCTGGAAAGAAAAACCATTTAAGGCCTCACCCACCCTTGGCTGCTTCATCATGAGGGAGCCAGGCAGCTACAGGTATGACTTACAATCACAATTGAGCTTAAATTTTACTTTGCTAAGCGAGACAGTTGTTTTGCCCCAGGTTACGACCTTTTTCTTTTTTGCCACAGTTGTTAAGTGAATCACCGCAGTTGTCAACATGGTTCTTAAGTGAATCTGGCTTCCCCGTTGAATTTGTTTGTCAGAAGGTCACAAAAGGGGATCACATGCAGGGGTGGGATGCAAAAATCCCAGTAACCGGTTTGCTGCCCGGTTGCTGGGTGAGCGGGACCTACTGGAACTTCCTGTTTCCGGCTTCTGGTGGGCCTCCAGAGCCCGAGGGAGGCCATTTTTGCCCTCCCAAGAGGCCTCCCCCTGGGCCTCTGGGAGGGCAAAAACAGCGCAGACTCTGAACTTGCCCCCATCAAAAATGGGCCGCGTGGAGACTCCTTGGAAGAGGAGGGGAGGTGCCAGCCAGTTGTTTGAAATATCGGGTCGGCAAACCAGCTGTAGGTTTAACATCCGGTTGGCCCGAACCAGTCTGAACCAGTAGAATCCCACCCCAAAATCACATGGCTCCAGGACATTGCAACCATCATAAATGTGAGCCAGCTGTCAAGCAGCCGAATGTAAATCACACGACCAACAATGGTTCTAAGTGTGAAAAATGGCCCTAAGTCACTGTGCCGTTATAATTTCGAAAGGTCGGTAAACCAACTGTTGTAAGCCAAGGACTACCTGTACTTAAATCCGTATTGTTCAAGGAAGGTTTGGCCATGCAGCCATCGCCAAGGTGAGAAAAAAACCAGAATTCTTAATTATGATCAACTCTCCCCACGGCCTCCTATGAGGTCAGTGTGTCCCCAGCTGGAGTCAGTTATAGCAGTGTCAGAAATGGCGTAGGGTCTCCCGCTTGGGCGGGTGGTTGGACTAGATGACCTACAAGGTACCTTCCAACTCTGATTATCTGTCATCCGTTATCAGGCTTGGGGCAGGGAATTAAAGATTACTTAGGAATAATCCTTGCGAAGATCTGCCCTTAAGCCTCTGATTCATTTGATGTAATTTGTTGAATTTTTGCTTTTGACTTCCTTCCAAACCTCACCAGTCTTCGAAATTTCTTCAAAAGCAGAGAGGATAGAAAGAAATAGGACGAATATACGGTCATCCAAAGCTTTGCAGCTTAAAGCAAGCTTTAATTGTGTGTGTGAGAGAGAGATGGAGAGATATTTCTCTGGGCTTGCTCCTCTGTAAAGCTCGGCATTAGTGAAAATCGAGGTGCCATGTTTTATGGCAGGTTCTTTATCAAGGCAACGGTGGTTGCATAGCCCCTGGCAACACAGAAGAATCATCATCATCTCTGGCTTGCTTGCAATTCGCTTTTGGGCTCTTCCTTGAAGCCACAGAATGGCCTCTGAGTTCATGAAATGTGGTAGGTCTGGCAATTGGCTCATACTTATGACGGCTGTCGTGTCCCACCTTGGTCGTGTTATCATCTTTTGCAACCTTCTGACGAGGAAAGTCAATGGGGAAGCCAGATTCACTGAACAACTATGTTACTAACTTAACTGCTGGGATTCCCTTAACAACGGTGGCAAGAAAGGTCTTACAGTGGGGCACTCACTTAGCAACTGTGTTGCTCAGCCACGGAAAGTTTGGGTCAACTGTGGTCGTAAATCAAAGACCACCTGTATTGTGTGAATCCAACCCAGGGGTGGTGGAATTCTACCGGTTTTGACTGATTCGGGTGAACAGGTGAGGATTTGGCCCCGCCCACCCGCCCCCGTCCTTTTCCTGTGCTTTATTTCGCTGTTTTAGAGCACAGCTGATTCATGCGGCAGGGTGGTTTGCCTTGCCTCAGCTGGTTTATTCACAGGGGTTGCAGGAGAAGGTAAGTATTAGAGCTAAAAATGGGCTTTTAACGCGGAGCCGCACCGGTTGTTACACCGGTTGAATCGCACCACTGATCCAACCACGTGAGATTCATTCAGCATCCCACTACGGGTAACACTCAACTTACACTCACAATCAGGACTAGAATTTCAGTTACCAAACAAGCCAGTCATTAAGCAACTTTGTCTGATTTTACAACTTTTTTTTTTTTTGCCATGGTTGTTATGCAAATCACTTGAAGCAAACCATGTGGTCGTTAAGTGAATCTGGTTCCCTCCCCCCACTGATTTTGTTTGTAAGAAGCCAGCTGGGAAGGTCACAAATGGCGATCACATGATGCTGCACAAATACCTGGTTGCACCTGGATTTTGATCATGTGACTGTGGGGAATGCTGCAGCAGTTGTAAGTGCACGGACCAGCTGCAAATCACTTTTTTCAGGGCCTATAACTTCCAACAGTCGCTAAATGAATGGTTGTAAGTTGAGGACTACTGCACCTGTATGATGCAAATAGTTATTTCATCTACGATGTTAACGAAGGAAATCGGCTGATCCAAAGTTAAGGTTTGCCTCAACTCTGCATCTGGAAACCAGCTACTGTGTCCTGATTCATTCATAATAGCTTTGTGCAGTGATTCAGATTTGCGTATAGTAACACCAGTTGGCAACTCCTTAAAGAAGTTGTGGGTTTTTTTTTCCTGGGATTGTGCATGCTGCCCATGGGAATGACTGATCCCGGAAGACAAACTTGGTTTAAGGAGGGGGTCTACGGATGCTACATGCATGTCTCTGTCCACCCACTTTGAATCGGAGAGATAAGTTATAAAGCAGACTTTACGAACCACAATAGTTAGGCATAACTGCTAAGCCCAAATTAAATTTCATTGCTTCCTGCAATGTGGATATCTGGCTGATTTCCCCTTGGGCCAGCTCTACCTACACTGGCAGGCAGCAGCTCCAAGAATTATTTCTATCGTCTTCTAAGTGAGGCTACCAGAGATCTGAAAACTCATAGCTTCTGTGAACAAAATAAGCATCTCCAAGAGAGCTGCAATACCTCCCTTACAAAACACTTCAGCTTCAAAAAAGCCAAATGATTAAAAAAACACACACCCTGAGATTGATTTTTGTCTTTTAAAAAAAGAGTTATTAACAGTCATTCTCAACGAATTGTACACAGCCTGGTCAAGAGGCTAAGATGGGCTGGGCGAGGGAGTCAAAACACAGGAATTTGCTGCTCTATTTTAAATGTTGGCCTTTTGGTTCTACATATTGAAAGAGTTAAAAATAGGTTTGGATAAAAGTGGAAACCTGCAGAGTGATATTGATTTTAATACTCTAAGGCCAGGCGAAACATTTGCCTATGGATCTTCATTGAGGAAGACAAGATGAGGAGAGGGAAGGAAACAGAGAGGAACTAATTATAATTCAGGACAAGTAAGCACAGACTAACAATAAAGATTTCTTTTCCTCCTCTATGTTTAGAAGAAGCAGCTTAAACCACAGATTTGTTGTTGTTTTTTTCCAGAAACATCCCAAATTGTCTGCATTCACAACCTTGGAAGTGTTCCTGAGACGAAGGACAGATATAGAAAATCCACTGAATTGGGACCACGCGGTTTAATTGGAGCTCCATAAATGATGACAATAAACATCAGTTTACATAACACTCGTATTTCTCCCTATAAATTTGGCAACTAGCATGTATAATTATGACGGTTGCAGAGTCCCGGGGGGGTCATGTGATCACCTTTTGCGACCTTTTGACAAGCAAAGTCAATGTGGGAAGCCAGATCTACCTAACAACCGTGTTACTGACTTAACAGCTGCAGTGATTGACTTAACAACTACGATCATAAAATGGGGCAAAATTCACTTTTAACAACAATTAATGCAGGAGCAAATTTGGGCTCCACTGTGGTCCTAAGTCGAGGACTACCTATATCTGCTTTGGGAACAGAAGGTTTGGGAAGACCTCTTGGTATGGAAACTGAGTCCCTGAGACTCAGATACTGAAGGATAATAGAATAACAGTTGGTAGGGACCTTGGAGGTCTTCTAGTCCAACCCCCTGCTCAGGCAGGAAACCCTGTATCATTTCAGACAAATGGATGTCCAATCTCTTCTTAAAAACCTCCAGTGTTGGAACACCCGCAACTTCTGGAGGCAAATTGTTCTACCAATTAATTGTTCTAACTGTCGGGAAATTCCTCCTTAGTTCTAGGTTGCTTCTCTCCTTGATTACTTTCCATCCTTATTGCTTCTTGTCCTGCCTTCTGGTGCTTTGGAGAATAGCTGGACCCCCCTCTTCTTTATGAAAGACCCTTAGATATCAGAATACCGCTATCATGTCAGCCCTGGTTCTTCTTTTCATTAAACAAACAGTTATAGGCAGAGTTGATGTTCCAGATTTCAAATCTTGGCATCTCTAGGGAACATAAAGAGAACCAGGTACAGGTATTCCTAGCCTTAAACTGGGACCAGAATTTTCACTGTTAAGCAAAACAGCTGCTAAGTGAGACACACCAGATTTTATGACCTTCTTTAAAAACCATAGTTGTTAAGTGAATCATGAGGTCTTTAAAACAAATTAGGCTTTTCCCACTGACTCTGCTTGTCAGAAGCCGGCTGGGAAAGTTGTAAATTGGTGATCCCATGACCCCTGGGACACTGCAGCCATACAGCCCTACGCACCGGTTGGCAGGCACCAGAACTTTGATCACCTGACTCTGGGGATGCTGCAAGGGTTGTAAGTGTGAGGATGAGTTGTAAGCCACTTTTTTCAGCCCCCTTGTGACTTTAAATCAGGGGCCTTCAAACTTGACAGCTTTAAGCTTTGTGTACTTCAACTCCCAGAATTCCTCCTCCAGCCGTGTTAGTTCAGGAATTCTGGGAATTGAAGTCCAAAAGTCTTAAAACTTGCCAAGAGCCTTGCTTTAAATGGTCGCTAAATAAATGGTTGTAAGTTGAGGATTACCTGTTATCCGCAGCTCTTGTTTGCACGACAGGTTTAACAGGGTGAATGTGTGCAGGTTGGGAGTCCGTAAGCATCCCAACCCAGGCCGCTCAGCCAATAAACTACTCCTGATGGGATTACTCTACTTCAGGGGTCCCCAAACTTGACAACTTTTAAGACTTGTGGACTTCAACAGCTTGGCTGGCTGAGGAATTCTGGGACATAAAGTCTACAAGTCTCAAAGTTACCAAGTTTGGAGACCCCTGCTCTCCTTAGCAGAGGGTCCAACATGAGCAAAAAGGTATGTGATGCCCGCATTCTGCCTTTTGATGTCCATTAGGACGCCCACGTCAGATTTCTCCCCTGCCTCTCCTCCATTTGGGGAAAAGACGAACAAAAAATGACCCCACTTCTGGTTTCATTTGGGACAAATAGGAGGGTGAATGGAAAATGGCTGATGCAGGATTTTGCATGACTAGCAAATGAAGATAAATGAACTGAGCATGGGAGGGGAGGATTGAGTCAGCTCTGTGCCAAGGCCAGACGCAGGGAGCTGTTCGGAGGGGCAGACGCCCTGAGTTGCGAAAGACCTTTGGCCTGCAAAAGAACGAAGGAGAGAGAGAGAGAGAGAGAGAGAGAGAGAGAGAGAGAGAGAGAGAGAGAAAGAAAGAAAGAAAGAAAGAAAGAAAGAAAGAAAGAAAGAAAGAAAGAAAGAAAGAAAGAAAGAAAGAAAGCCAGCTGGCCACTGGCTCTTTCCCAGCCTCTCAGCAACTATATGGGAGGATCGGATCAACCATTTCTTTGTAAAGGGTCCATAAGCCAGTTTGGTGTAGCCACCGGGCTAGAAATCAGGAGATGGTGAGTTCTAGTCCCTCCTTAGGTATGAAAACTGGCTGGGTGCCTTTGGAGCAACCACCAAGAGACTGGGAGTTTTAGTCTCGCCTTACACATGAAAGCCAGCTGGCTGACTTTGGGGCAATCACTATGGTAGGAGATGTGAGTTCTAGGCACCGTTTCTCCTTCAAAAGAAGAAATATTGGGATAAGTATTTTATTCTGATCCTGAAGTCTCTTAAAATAAATATGAAAATGGAGCCAGAATGATTTTTTCTTAGGTTTGATGGGCAAAGAGCTTGAAAGAAAGTTTGGAACTGTTATATATGAGAGCCAGTTAGGCTTAGTGGTTAAGGAGATGGCCTAGAAACCAGGAGACAGTGAGTTCTAGACCCGCCTTAGATATAGAAAGCCAACTGGGTGAATTTAGCCAATCGCCATGAGACTGACAGTTCTAGACCGCCTTAGATATGAAAGCCAACTGGGTGAATTTGGGCCAATCGCCATGAGACTGACAGTTCTAGACCCGCCTTAGATATGAAAGCCAACTGGGTGAATTTGGGCCAATCGCCATGAGACTGACAGTTCTAGTGCCACCTTAGATATGAAAGCTGGCTGAAGACTGTGGGCCATTTACTCTCTCTTAGCCCAATCCACCTCACAGGGTTGTTGTGAGGAAAATAGGAGGAGGGAGGAGTATTATATGTGTTCACTGCCTTGAGTTATTTCTAAAAAGGAAGGAAGGAAGGAAGGAAGGAAGGAAGGCAGGCAAAGGGGAGAACTAGAAACTAGCATTTCTTCTGCTGCCTCTAAAGACAGAGAGAAAGTAAAACACAAGAATGGAGGTTGAACCCACACCAAACTTATTTTGCTCCCAAACAAGATCCCTGGAACTCAAGTTACACTCTTAGGAAAACGTCAAATTGACAGATTCAACTTTAAAAGCCCAGGCACCGCATTTCCTCCACCATCAAATCACTTAGACTCTTTCACCCATCCTCACTTGGATGAAGCAAACCTTGGCACAGCTGCCTTAATTGTTTGGACCCAAAAAGTCCCAAGGAGAACCATGCGCCAACACATGCTTCCCAGAGGGGTGATGCTCTTGGAGACTTGGGGGTAGGCTGAGTGATGCAGGATGAAGCTCTTCATTCCATCTCCAAAAAGAATGAAGTGATTTCAGGCCAGGGTGTCACAGGGAAAGAGAGGAGGAAGCCCACAGGAGCCATAACTTCAATTCTTTAGACTAGAGCAGTGTTTCCCCAACCTTGTCAACTTGAAGATGGGTGGACTTCAACTCCCAGAATTCCCCAGCCAGGCTGGCTGGGGAATTCTGGGAGTTGAAGTCCACCCATCTTCAAGTTGACAAGGTTGGGGAAACACCGTACTAGATATTGGGATTATGACCTGCTGGCTGGGGAATTCTGGGAGTTGAAGTCCACACATCCTCAAGCTGTCAAGGTTGAGAAACGTTGCTTTAGATAAAAGACAGGGTTAATAAACTGTGGGCAGAAATGAATCAATGTTGAATTTTGCTCCCAAGGATCATTTTGGAAAGAGGTCAGAAACACACATAGAAATTAAGGCTTTCGAAGTAGACTCTGTAACCAAACATGCACTGAATATCTGTGGTCCCTCAATCTTCCATCAAGGCTCTGCTGAAGATCTCACAGATTTCAGTTTAATTTGAGACACTCCCCCCACCAGCAATGGCTTCTGTTACAAACTTTGATGTCCCCCTAAAGTGTGACGAGCGTGTGGAGCGGTTGCAGCTTTGGCCAAGTGGAAATCCAAGTTCTGAGAATAAGTCTGACATTCACCTCTAAAACTTCAATCCCAGGGTGCTGACTGGGAAGAACACTAGTTACCGCCATTGGCTTTATGATAATATAGGTAGTCTTTGACTCACAATCGTTCATTTAGTGAACATTCAAAGTTACAATTAAAGTGACTACAACGAAAGCCACTAAAGTTACAAAGTGATTTATGACCATTTTCGACCCTTGTGACCGTTGCAGCGCCCCCATGGCCACATGATCAAAATTCAAAGGCTTGGCAAACTGCTCCGTAGTTATGACGGCTGCAGTGTCCCGGGGTCACGTGATCCCCTTTTGCGACCTTCTGACCAGCAAAGTCAATGAGGCAGCCGCATTCACTTAACAACCGGGTTACTAACTTATCAAGGGCAGTGATTTACTTAGCATCTGAGGCAAAAAAAAAAAGAAAGAAAGGTTGCAAAATGGGGCAAAACTCAGTGAAAAATTGTCGCACTTAGCCACAGAGATTTGGGGCTCCACTGCAGTTGTAAGTCAAGAACTATCTGTACAACTTTTCCTTCCTTGTGAGCAGGAGCTGTTTAATCGATGTAGCTGTATATCCTTATTGATCAAGAATGAAAAGCCAACCACTCAGAGGCTTTCTGAAGAAGCAAAATGCAACGGGGCATCAATTTTAAAAATAAAACTTTCTTTACTAACTATCAGCTGCTTTTGTTTTAATGGAGTGGGGGAGGGAAGAGTTGCTTGCATTTTGTTCCCTTCCCCAAAGTGGCAAATCAGCACAGAAATGACACACAGCTTCACAACATCAAACAGGAGAAAAGGGGAGAGAGGGGGAAAAAAAAAACAGAACATAAAGGAGCACTCACTTGTGGTGCCTTATCTGTTGTATTGAAAACCTCTTGGCTGGGTCGTATTCAAGCATTCCTGGAAAGGAAGAAAAACAGGGTGGGAACTGGGTGAACTGGGAACCGAGGCACAAACAGTTGGTAAGGAGGGGGCTCAAAGTCCTCCCCCTTCCTCCAAGGAACATCGACGAGCGGCTGGGATTCTGGGAGATATAGTTGGAACATATCCAGAGGTGGGCTGTTAACCAGTTTGCACCAGTTCAAGCGAACCGGCAGTTAAGATTCTGCAGTCTGGCAAACTAGCAAATCCCTGCCACTACTTGTTTTTTTGGCCTGTTTTGGGGCCATTTGGCGGCCAAAAACAGCCTGAAAAACCGCCTGAAAATGGGCCAAAAAACAGCTGAAAAACGGCCAGAAAAAACGGCTTGAAACAGTCAAAAAAAAAAAGGCCAAAAAATGGGCGGGGTGGGACCAGTCAGTGGTGGGATTTGCCCCAATTGGTTGAATCCTACCTCTTCCTTTGAGGCGAGTGGCTGGGAGGCGGGGCTGGGTGTGATGAGTGACATCACCCACCCAGTCACATGACCAACTGGACATGCCTACCCAGCCAGACAACCAGTTATTAAGTTATTCCAATCCCACCACTGAACGTATCTGATGGGTACCATTATAGGGGAGGGCAGGTCAATATACAGGAACATCATCCAACAGGAACGAGTTTAAAAAGTTTCCAAGACCATTTCAAAACAATTTTGGGGAAAGAAGAGAGGCAGGCGTATGACATATGCTTCAAGAATCTTAGCTGTTCCCACCCCAAAACACAATTGTTTCTTTTAAAAAGCACCTGCTGGACCCAACCGATCTACCCAGGGGCTGTTCAACAAGTGGTATTTGGGGGTACATTGCTTCTGAATATGGGGGCTCTATTTTTGATGAGAAATCACCAACAGACTAGGGATGACATGATAGCAGTCTTCCAATATTTGAAGGGCTGCCACAAAGACGAGGGAATCAACCTATTTTCCAAAGCACTAGAAGGCAGGACAAAAAGCAACGGATGGAAACTAATCAAGGAGAGAAGCGACCTACAACTAAGGAGACATTTCCTAACAGAATAATTAACCAGTGGAACAGTTTGCCTCCAGAAGTTGTGGATGCTCCAACACTGGAAGTTTTTAAGAAGAGATTGCATAAACCTTTGTCTGAAATGGTATAGCTCTTGTGCCTGAACAGGGGGTTGGACTAGAAGACCTCCAAGGTCCCTTCCAACTCTGTTAATCCGTTATTCTGAGTCCATTTAATCCCTTGACCTAATGAGCTAATTGACTATCTGAGCTAATGACTATCACGCAGCCACTGAACTTCTTATATTGGTTCTTGACCACTTCACAAAAAATGAAATGTCTCTTCTGAGTTTTCAAGATTCCTGAGGTAGCCAGAGAGGGGATCAAACCAGCTGGGGCTTTTGGCAGGCAAGATATACAAAGAAAATGTCCAACAGACCAAGACCTGGGTTATTAAAACACCGCTGCTTTAAACTTGCCTTGCAGAACCAAGAACAAGAAAATTTGCTTTTCACCCCCAAAGTGGTTCAGAGGACCAGCTAGTAATACCTACTCATTCTTCTTCCTTTTTTCCTGCAGCACTTCAACTGTTTGCAAAAGAGGCTTGACTGCGAGTGGCGATGGGCACAAAATAAACGAGTGGCTTAAGTGCTGTGTGAGGCCACCATTGGCTCTTAGCTGTCACAAGCTTTCGGTCCAGGAAGCCATGCGTTCTGCTCAGTAAGTAAGGTGCTTATCTTGTGGAAATTGTCCATGCTTGACTGCTTCAGTTTCCTAACTCACTAGAGGCAAATACATTTTTGAGTCTGGTAAACACACTGTGTGCTCGCACCAACTCCCTAAATTCTCACTGAGGGCCACGCTACCCTCAGTCGATACACCTAAGTAGAAGCTCAGCAATGCACTAGAAAGAGTGCAGAGAAGAACAGCGGCAATAATAAGGGGTCTGGAGGCTAAATCATACAATGAACTAGGTATGTTTAGCCTAGTGAAGCGAAGGCGTGCGGGTGACATGATAGCTATCTTCTAGTACTGTCACAGTAAAGAAAATATTAACTTATTCTCCAAGCATCAGAGGGCGGGATGAGAAGTAAGGGGTGGAAGATGATTAAAGGGGAGATCCAATGTAAAATGAAGGAGAAATATTCTGACAGTAAGAACAATTAACAAAGTGGAAAAGTTTGCCTCCTGGAGTGGTGGGTGCTTCCTTGCCGGAAGTTTTCAAGAAGAGGCTGGATAACCATTCGTCCAGGAAGGAATAAGGACTCCTGCCTTGGTCACAAGGAGATTAGAGCAGAAGACTTCCACTGTCCCTTCCAGCCCTGTGTTTCTATGGGAGAAGTTTAAATGACTGCCTGTTGTTACTGATCTCTTCATGAACGCAAGCAGCTGCACTATGATCCGTGAGGCGGGTTCCACCAATCCACTTTTTCCAGCACATCAGATCTACTTGATCTGTTCCCAAGCCTTCAGCAGCAAGGGATCCTCTTGTCAGTTGTTTCTGTATCAGGATAGGAACCAGAATTCCAAACAAAAACCCTACTACTGAGCCAAGGACTCTCATCTACAATTACAAGATATTACCCGATATCTATTTGCCTGCTTTGTTCTCCCCTTAGCCTGGTATTCTTTTCTATATTTAAGTATTCCCCAACATATCTAAAGTCGGGCTGACTCTCTCAGACACACCTCTTCATTTAAAAGCTATTAGTGCTTACTTTGCTATTCTCCCCAGACAGCTTCCGAGACCTCTCCCTTCTCGGTTAAATTTTTACTGGCTACGCATAAATGCCTTTAAATAGTAACTTGGGAAGCACAATTACGCTTTAGATTGGAAATGTTTTTTTATTGATACAAAAGGTGTGCCATCGTTGCAAGAGTCACCAGGACTTCATCAAGAAACAGCACCTGGTTTTCTCCAGGGCAATTAAAGCTTTTAGACAATATTAGATTTGATCTCTGGCTAGCGAACTGGCCAAATATTTACCACGGTAGGGCAGAAACTGTTGCTAGCTGTTGCTTGTGGCGTCAGAAACTTCCCACGCATCTATTTGGCTGGGGAGAGAGGACTTTGATCTCCAGCTTTATTTCCACTCGACACACCTTTCATTATTGCAGTTTGGGCTACAGAAGGGGTGAGGGAGGGCAATGAGCCTTCCCAAAACCCAGTGCAGATGGCTGGACAGTTTGGTTCAGTTCCCTTTGCTCCAGGCCAGGCAAGGGAGAGTCATGAACTGGGGGAAAATGCGTAAGGAAGAAGAGGAGGACGGCAAGGAGGAAGAGGAGAAAGAGAAGAGGAGGGAGGAGGAGGAAAGGAAGAGGAGGAAGAGGAGGAGGAGGAAGGAGGAGCAGGAGGAGGAAGAGAAAAGGAGAGGAAGGAGGAGGAGAAAAGAAAAGGAGGGGAGGAAGAGGAAAGGAGGGAGGAAAGGAAAAGGAGGAAAGGAAAAGGAAGAGGAGGAAGAGGAGGAGGAGGAGGAGGAGGGAGGAGGAAGAGAAAAGGAGAGAAAGGAGGGACAAGAGGAAAGGAGGAGGAGGAGAAAGAAAGGAGATGAAGGAGGAGGAGAAAAAGAAAGGAGGGGAAGAGGAAAGGAGGGGAGGAAAGGAAAGGAGGAGGAAGAAGGAAGAGGAGGAAGAGGAGGAGGAGGAGGAGGAGGGGAGGAAGAGAAAAGGAGAGAAAGGAGGGACAAGAGGAAAGGAGGAGGAGGAGAAAGAGAAAAGGAGATGAAGGAGGAGGAGAAAAAGAAAAGGAGGGGAGGAAGAGGAAAGGAGGGGAGGAAAGGAAAAGGAGGAAAGGAAAGGAAGAGGAGGAAGAGGAGGAGGAGGAGGAGGAGGAGGAGGAGGAAGAGAAAAGGAGAGAAAGGAGGACAAGAGGAAAGGAGGAGGAGGAGAAAGAGAAAAGGAGATGAAGGAGGAGGAGAAAAAGAAAAGGAGGGGAGGAAGAGGAAAGGAGGGGAGGAAAGGAAAAGGAGGAAAGGAAAAGGAAGAGGAGGAAGAGGAGGAGGAGGAGGAGGAGGAGGAAGAGAAAAGGAGAGAAAGGAGGGACAAGAGGAAAGGAGGAGGAGGAGAAAGAGAAAAGGAGAGGAAGGAGGAGGAGAAAAAGAAAAGGAGGGGGAGGAAGAGGAAAAGGAGGAGGAGCCCCTGAAGCCTTTGGAAACTTGCAAGCAGCAGCTTGTCTCTCCATGCATGCAAAAAGTTAAAGTTCATCTAGGAAAAAGAAATGAAGGGCTCCTTTCCGTCGATCACCTCTTCCCTTTAAAAGAAAATTAAGTAAGTAATCTGCCACAAGGATTTTTCTACCCAGCCCCTTCCTCTCACTGGCAACTCAGCTTCTTAGTTGGGAGTCTTGGGACCACAGCTGAGGCCCCAAAAGGTTTGTCTTGGAAGGGGCCCCAGTCGCTTGCTTCTCGCACCTTCGAGAATGGAAGTCATGACAACCACACGGAAGAAGAGGCTTTGCGTTTGCTTTGCCCTCCGCTTTTAGCTCCATTTTTCTCAACCTTAAGATGGGTGGACGTCAACTCCCAGAATTCCCCAGCCAGCATCGCTGGCTGGGGAATTCTGGGAGTTGACGTCCACCCATCTTAAAGTTCACAAGGTTGAGAAACGCTATTGTAGCTGGATGACGGATCAGGCCTGGAGGGAAAAACCTGACTGGACAGTGGCGCTCCTGGGGGCAAGAAGTGGCCAGAAAGTATGCCCTGCCTCTGGATGCAGTAATTACACGACTGGGGTGTTTCTCCAACCCGCTTCCACAGGGCAGGGCCTGAGGGAGATACGTATGGGAGTACTCAAGTGTGCTTCAAGGGACCGCGAGGGAAGCAAAATTGCGGGTGGACACACCTCAGCTGCTGGGCAGCTGAAAATGAAAACGATAAGACAGATCCTGAGATGTAGCGCTGGCCACTGCAATGGTTTTGCCTGTGACCTTCGATGGAAGCAGAAGTCGGACTCTGGAGAAGCAGGATAGAAAAGAGTTCCTGAGGCTTTTGGTCCTTGAGGCTTGGAGAAGAGTCCTTAAAATCCCCTGCACAGCCAAGAAACAGTCTGTAGAGATTCTCAGTCATCCGGGTCATGGCGCTTTTTCAGGAGGCAACTGGAATTTCTGGTTTTATTTCTTTGGAGACATTTTGCTTCTCATTCAAGAAGCTTCTTCACCTCTGGCAGGTCAGGGGGGGAATGGAAGGATTTATATTCCTTGCAGACAGCTTGGTAATTGAGTAGGAATGGATTCCCAAGAGGGAAAAAATGGCACATTACAGGAACCGTTAGCACTACTCAGGTGACACTGAGGACACAGATAAACCTCCAAGTGCTTCACCGACCCCTCCAAAACAAGGTTCTTCAAACTTGGCAGCTTTAAGACGTGTAGACTTCAACTCCAGTCCTGTTAGCTCAGGAATTCTGGGAGTTGAAGTCCACAAGTCTTAAAGCTGTCAAGTTTGAAGATCCTTGCTCTAAAAGGGATGCAAATGACCAGCTGTCTGCAAGGAGTATAAATCCTTCCATTCCTCACTAACCTGTCAGGGCTGAAGAAGCTCCTTGGATGAGAAGTGAAAAGTCTTCAAAGAAAAAAAACAAGAAAGTCCAGTTGCCTCCAGAAAAAGCACCTTTGGGACAGCCAAGAAATAGATATACAGGTAGTCCTCAACTTACAACAGTTCATTTAGTGACCATTTGAAGCGACAAAGGCACTGAAAAAAGTGACGTGTGACTGTTGCAAAGGTCCCCATGGGCGCACGATCAAAATTCAGATGCTTGGCAACTGACTCATATTTACGACAGTGTCATGTGATCGCCTCCTACGACCTTCTGACAAGCAACGTCTATGGGGAAGCCAGATTCCACTTCACAACCGCGTTACCGAACTGAACAATTGCAGTGATTCACTTAACCAGGGTGGCAAGGAAGGCCGTTAAATGGGCCCAAACTTACTTAACTGTCTCCCTTAGCGACAGAAATTGTGGGCTGAATTGTAGTCCTTAAGTCGAGGACTCAAACGATCCTAGCTTGGACCCATGGCTAGAAGATCCGGTTCTCTTAGAGTCGGCTCTGAGGCTAGGAAAGAGGACACGGCAGCAGGGTGGATGGACTCCATTAGGGGAGCCATGGATCTACCATGGGAAGATCTGAAGGGCCAGGCTGGAGACACGGGGTGTGAAGCCATGAGAGCTCCCTGGAGAGTCCATGAGGCTGGGAAAGATGGAAGAGAAGAGGAGAGGGGAGGGGAGAGGAGAGGGGGAGGGAAAGGGAGGGGGGAGAGGAGGGGAGAGAAGACAGGAGAGGAGGGGTATGAGGGGAGAGGGGACCAACAACATGTTTAACTACAGTAGTGAAGGGTTCATTCTTAGGGGACATGAAGGCCCAGCTTGGGGGCAGCTTATCCTGGGGTGGGGGTGGGGGTGGAAATCTATCAATATGGTTGCTGAGTGATGACCCGGTCTTGATAGCACATGATCAATCATTCAGAGTGGACGAATAAGGACCAACATCACAAGAGATCCCTTGCTTTACAATTACAATATGATCTCCCTCCCTCCCCCCCACCTCTCTCTCACACACACACACACACGATCTGTGAGCTTCTTGGCTGAAATGAAAGGCCATTCAACGCCCTTAATATAAAACGTAACATTAAACTAACTCAAGAGATTTACATGGCAAGGCTCAATCGCGGTGGTCACGCTTGCTGGGAAAGTGTAAAAGAATGACTGCGGCACTTATGGTGCTGGTGACAGCTCACAGCTGAGCTCTGCAAGAGTTGTCACCTCTCCCTTTCCACGCAAATGGCAAAACCTGCCCATCCCAGAGAGCGGTGGGAACTGGTGAGCTTGACAGCCTCACCCAAAGCTCAAGGCAAAAGTCTCCTACTCAAAACAGGGCAAGGCCTTCCTGTTTGAGCTGGTTTTTGATCCGAGGGCATGTGGGGGAAGAAACGACGGCGTGTGGGGCTCCTGAAGCCTCTGCTTTCGTTCTGTGGGGAACTGGGGTGAGGAAGGGGAAATAGGCTTGCATTTTAAGACGCTATTCACCACCCTTCAGTCCTTCAGTCAAAACAAAACCGGTCTGTTGAGCAAGACGCCGCTAGCAAAAAGCTCCGGCATAGCCTCATATATAACAATCTCAGTATATAAGAAGGTCACATCAAGGGAGTGGGGGGGGGGGGAGGGGGGGGGGGGTAAAAAAAACCCACAGGAAATATATGCAGAATCAAAAATAGCCATAACATAACTCGGATGGGGTGGTGCTAAAGGGAAGAGAAGTATCAGGGTCATCGGAGAGGGAGGGAGAAGAAATAAACTGGCTATTTAAGAGCTTGGTTTTCACGCACCGAGCCTTTCAAGTAGCCCATCGCGCAGCACCACCTACAGCTGTTTTTAGGGAGTGCAGCTTCTTGATTAAGAGGCCCAGCCCTGAAGCTCAGAAAAGGCAAGAGCTATGCTTGGATGTCTACCGCTAACGTCGGTCTTCAACTTGTGACCGTAACTGAACCCGGAATTATGGCCGCTAAGTCATAGCAGTTGTCAAGCGGGTGAGGGGACTGCGCCCAGTTTTACAGCCTTTCTTGCAGAGTTGTTAAGGGAACACGGAAGCCATTACAAAAACAGAGCTGTTGTTCAATGAACATCGCATTCACTAAGACAACCCACCGTATCTGGTGGGCTTTTTTTTTTTTTGGCAAAAACTGCAAGTAAATGCCGACTTCTGGCAAACAAACAAATAGTAATAATAAAAAAGCCTAAATCATGGTCACATGACGGGGAGGGGGATATACAGAGAGAGAGAAAGAGAAAGAGAATGGCCATAAATGCAGACTGGTTGCCAAGTGGCCAAAATGTGAACATGTGACCAAAATGTGAACATGTGACCGGAGGGGAGCGCGGGGTAAATGGGAACTTCAAAACCAGTTCATTAAGGACAAGTAGGACTCAAGTTATGACCACAATTGAGCCCAGAATTTATGTTGCTAAGTGAGAAATGTGCTAAGTGAGTTTTGACCCATTCCACAACTGTTCTTGCCACGTTTCTTAAGCGAATCATGGCAGTTGTTAAAGTAGCCACATGGGGGGTTAAGTGAATCTGCAACTTGCAAACGTCATAAACATGAATCGGTTGTCAAGCATCCAAATGTAAAATCATGTGACCACGGGGATGCTGCAACGGTGAATTAAGTGTGAAAAGCGGTCATAAGTCACTTTTTGCAATACTGTTGTAACTTTGAATGATCACTAAATGAACTGTTGTAAGTCGAGGACTACCTTGCAGCTTTGGGGAGATCTGTCGTAATGTCCAATGGGTGACATGTTTGCTTCCTAGGAATCTCTGCAAATCTCTCTTCTTCCATCAGACAAATATGCCTCTATTACAATGAGGAGTAAATTTTGGCAAAAATGTCGTAAATTGCAGTCACATGACCTCCGCAAACGTGGGTAGTTGTAGAGTGCTCCAACTGGGATCACATGACTGCGGGGTTGGCGGGTGGGGTCGGGGAAGCTACTGAAACTTTTGGTACCTTTGGCAAGTAGCTTTGGGAGGCTGTTGTAAATCCAATGGTCACTAAGCAACCTGCTGTAAATCGAGGACTACCTTATCTGTCCCTGACCAAGGGACACCTTTGGCCTCAGTTCTTGGAAGTTCTTGAAGGCTGAAGAGAAGCACATTCTGCCCCTGCTAGCCAAAACTAAAGGACTGTCTGCATGTCTGACTGTGATGCAAACATTTTCTACATCGTTATCTGTTCTTCCTAAGTCTTCTTGTAAATTGGCTGAATTATGTCTGGGAAGCAAACACTGACAGAGTTACAACAACTTGTGGTCAGGCAGAAGCCTGTAAGAGAGACAGTAGCAATTCATAGCCGGCACTTCCTTCCCCACCAAACTATTTTTTTCCATGGCCTTATTATTATTATTATTATTATTATTATTATTATTATTATTATTATTATTATTATTATTATTATTATGCATCTCATCTGCTGCAATACTAGAAGTCTTCAGAGACACCTTAAAAACTATTTAAAAGGATTAAAGCACTGAAAACACCCCCCTGAAGAGGTAAAATACAAAAGTTTATTAACAACCTAAATACGTTAATAAATTTTATGAACAGACTATTGTGAGAGCTGGATTTTTTTCCTCCTCCCAAATTTAATTATTTTCAATGTTCTTTTACTAGTAAGGGGGAACAAAAGGGAATCACTGAACTAATAGGAAGGCAACAGCTACTATTTCTAACACTGCTGATATCCCAGTCTGGCCTCAAGCTGGATCTCTCAAGATATCCTAAAATACCACCGGCTTTACTCATTGAGGCTGATGGACGGAGTAGCGGAAACTCACACTGTGACTAAGTTGGGAATGATCTGATGAACTTTGTACCGATGCTCTTTGGACACAGAAAGCGAGAACAGGGATTTATAGATTATGAGAGCAGAGGGAGTTTCTCCATTAAAATGTACGGTTTTATGAAGCACTTACCTCTAAGCAAATCTGAGAGCGGAGGGCCACAATCCTCGGGAATTACATACTCTCCTTTTCCAATATTTTCAAATAATTTATAAATATTATCTCCCTCAAAAGGATAAAGGCCTGTTGTAATATTGTACCTGCAAGGGGTGCGGGAGGGAGTAAGGAAAGCAGAGAGAGAGGAAAGAAGAAACGATTAGATGCATTTAAAAATTCTTCTCTGACCCAAATATGCTTTTTTCAAAGGCAACTGGACTCATTTTGGGTTTTTTGTTGTTGTTGTTGTCTGCGTCTCAAACTGAAACACTAATGGTTCGGGTAGTCTGCAATTTTTTTTCTGGAAATCCATTCATATTCCCACACCGTTTGAATGCTATTCATTCCAAAATACGTAGTTAAATGTCTGTGGAGATTCTCGGTCATCCAGGTGACTTTTTCAAGAGGCAACTAGACTCTTTTTTTCCCCCTTTGAAGATGTTTTGCTTCTTCAGTTCTGAAGAAGCTTCTTGGATGAGAAGCAAAACATCTTCAAGAAGGAGAAAAAAAAAGTCCAGGTGTCTTTTGAAAAAGCAAAAGACACCTGAACATCACATGACCTGGGATGGCTGAAAATCTCCACAGACAACCTCTCTCTGAGGGAGATGGGTGATTAAGAAATAGGAAGGAAGGAAGGAAGGAAGGAAGGAAGGAAGGAAGGAAGGAAGGAAGGAAGGAAGGAAGGAAGGAAGGAAGGAAAGGAAGGAAAGGAAGCGAAAGTAAAGTGTTGGAGAGCAACCATCTCAGTCCAGAGGAGGGCTCAAGCCTGGACTCCCTACATAAATATAAGAGGCCAAGGTCTGACCAATATCCGAGTGCCTTTGTGTCCTATCGAGACTTTCCCAGGCGGATGCTGCCAGTCTGGGGAGATTCCTGTATTATAGGCAGAGAAAAAAACAAAGTAGTTAGTTTGAACTCTACATGTGTGGGTCTAGTGGTTCCCGCCTATAAGGGGTTATCTTACTCTTGTTTGAAGACTGCAGATCCTCCTGAATAGGCAGCGGATGCAGGCCTAGGAAAAAGTGAAGCCCCTTGCTATAAAAAGCACAGAGCCTGCTATACTGCTGCCAAGCGGATGAAATGTAGGTACTGATATTCACAGTGCAAGTTCCATTATTTTGTACTTGCACCATGATCTTGCATGCACCCACAGGGTGAGACTGCATCACTGTGCATGATTTGTCTCTTGTGGCAGCCCTCCTAAACGGGAGTCTGCCACCATCTAGTCTGGCAGGCAGCCCTCTTTGATGACCAAATTCACACCTGCAAGAGCCATGGCTCTGCCTTCCCTCAACTGATTATGCCTTATTTGGAACAGGAGGGTGGGGCGTGATTGGATAGCTCCAGACATCAACACAAGAGAATATTTATAGCTCAGGGTTGAACCATGGGGGTCCTTGGTGCTCCCGGAGCTTGTTTACTTGTGGACATTTCATTACCCAACTAGGTAACATCATCAGCGCTACTGAGCGTAGCTGACTACATGATATTACCTATCAGGTTAATGAAACATCCTGCAAGAAAACAAACAAGCTCAGAGAGCACCAAGTTATGAGAGCTATGACTCCAGTTATGAGAGGCGAAAGATCACCCCCTCGGTGCCACCACCTCCATTTTTCGACTGATGGTCTGCAGTTGAATGACTTTTCCTATATTTATTTCTGTAAGACAAAAGGTGAGTGGGAGACAGGCCATACAAGATGGAAGAAGAGGGACCATCTACATGTCCTTAGTGTACTGATAAGTATTAGAAGGGAGAACAAGGTTTCATACAAATCTGAAATTAATCTACAAATCTCTTCAGAACAGTTGAAGGGTAAAGATAAATGGAGTATCGTTCTGGAACACAAGAGATATTTACAAAGGGACCGTCTCTTTAAATTATTACCCCTGGTTAGCAGCTCAAGGAGTCCCATGGCTGACACCTTCACAACTGTCACAATCATTCTGCTGCTGGTATTAAGAGTTTGGGTCCTGCTTAGCATTTGCATTTACTTACAGCGTGACACCTGCTGACCAAATGTCTACTTTGAAGCCAGAAAAGGTATCAAGGCCGTTGGCAATTTCTGGAGGTTGAAAAGCTGGTGATCCCTGGCTGGTTCGGCACATGTCGTCCTCAGCAAATGGATGCAAGGCCTGTGACAAGCAGATAACAAACAGTCATTGCTTTGAGGGTGAAGGCACATGTCTTCAGCAGCAAATGGAAAATTGGGGGCAGCTGTGGGTTATTTATTTTTTTTAATGATTATTTCAGCAATGGTCATGATGTTCAACTGGCCAATATCAAACTTTCATTTTTTAAAAAAAGAAACATTAAAGGGGAGATTTAGCATTTTAAGGGCAGTAAACTTAACCCAGGAATAAACACATGTTATTTGTTGCTGAAAATCAGTGGGAAATCGCAAGCTAGCGTTTTGCAATTGACTACTGTGGTTCCGTTGTTCTGTTTAGGGAAGGCTGGGGAATTCTGGGAGTTGAAGTCCACAGGTCTTAAAGTTACTAAGATTTGACACTTCTGATCTAGGGGGTTCTGAGGGCCCCATGCAGCCTCACTAACTATCCCAGCCTCCGTGGTGTAGACTGGGAGTTTCTGCCTTACTCAGTTAAAAAAAAAAATACTTCAGAGAAAGAATTAAGTTGTAAATACTTGAAAGCCATCGCCACCTAACGTCACTATGACCTGAGAAAAAGGGATCTGCCTTGGTTTGCCCAAATTTCCTGGGTTCTGGCTTTCAGTACAAACTGCTTGATGACTGAAGACAGCTGTCAACTGAAAAGCTTCAGAAGTTTAAGAATGAACATTGTCAACTTTGTTCTGTAATTTTTAGTTTTCAGATATATTGCAATTCCCCAGCTTGCACCTATCTGGCTGGCTGAGGAATTCTGGGAGTTGAAGTCCACAAGTCTTAAAGTTGCCAAGGTTGGACACCCCTGGTATAAAAGGTGTCCAACCAAGGGACAAGCAATCGGAGTCAGCCAACTGCCAGATGAAGGCCCGTAGCTGTGGGTTATCTTAAAGAGTTCTAAAGCAACTCTTCTAGGCAAATACTGATTTTAACGAAAAGAAGAAGAAAAAAAAGACCCTGAATTTAAGGTTGTGTCTCATCTCCTGCCTCAGAGGGGAAAATGGCAATATAGCATATAGCCGAGGTCCCTAACCCCCGGGCCATGGCCCACTACCGGGCTGTGAACTGTTCAAAACCAGGCCACCCAAAGCAGCGGTCAAGCACATGCGCATTTTCCCCTGCATGAGCAGGCGTGTTCACGCATGCACGCTCCATTTACACCAGTGGGGAGTATGCACACATGCCGTTCATGCGGAACCATCCCTTCCCTCTCCCCAACGCCGATCCGTAAAGCTGGAATGGTTGAGAAACTCTGGCATATAACAAATAGCAGTGTAACATATAGCGATAGCTCTTAAGATTTGTATACCGCTTCATAGTATTCTGTAGGCAGTTTACAGAGTCAGCCTGTTGCCCTCAACAATCTGGGTCCTTATTTTACTGACCTCAGACGGACGGAAGGCTGAGGCAACCTTGAGCCGGTCAGAATTGAACTCCTGGCAGTGAGCAGAGTTAGCCTGCAGTACTGCACTTTAAGTACTGACTTCCCATTTTAAATATTGGTGGTAAACTAATCTTTTCAGTGGATATTGCAGTCAAGGTGCAGCTAACATGCTCTGAACCTGCATGAAATCCAATGACCCTTCCAGTTAGAACCGGGTCGTCCAAAAGACCCAATGAGATACTTCCAGGAAACCCTCATGCATTCTGCATGGCTGGTGCAGTGGTTAGAATGCAGTAACCGCAGCTTAAATCAGTGCTCACTCCCAGAGTTCAATCCTGACTGGCTCAAGGTTGACTCAGCCTTCCATCCTTCTGAGGTGAATAAAATGAGGACCCAGATTGTTGGGGGCCATAGGCTGACTCTGTATACTGCTTAGAAAGGGCTTTAAAGCACCGTGAAGCGGTATATAAGTCTAAGGGCTATTGATATTACCTGTTCCTGCTATGGCTCCCTAGTAATTCAGAGTGTTCTGGTCCTAGAGGAAGCATTTTAACTTGGAGAACCAGTAGCCAAAGATAGTCTTGTCCACCATAAATTTGCCCAATCCCATCTTAAAGCATCTGATTTGATAGCTATAGCAATTGACATTCGACATGGGAGTTCAAGAGCATACCTCTGCCACACCTAGATCTGATATCTTTAGAGTCCCGTTGGTTGTTAGCAGGAGATTTCCCGGCTTGATATCTTTGTGTACGATGCCCTGGCTGTGCAGATATTCCAAACCATCTATAAGTTGGCAAAAGTACCTGCATGAGGTATGAGGAGGAGGCAGAGGGGAAATGAGGTGGAAAAAAATCTGACGAACAAGCACAGTGCAATATCTACGTTATTAAGCAGTTAGGATTATCAACCGTGACTCAGAGACCGATTCTGACCAGGAATCTTGCAATGTTTGTGCGTATCAGGAACTTTGAAACACAACAGTTAACTGAGAATTTATAGAACGATGCTTGCATTATGTCATGAGCTGTCAGTTTGGTACAGTGGTTAAGGCAGAAGGCTAGAAGGTGGGAGACCATCAGTTCAATCTTGCCCTTAGCAACAAGCTAGGTGATTTTGGGCCAATCACCAGGAGACAATGCGTTCTAGTCCCGCTTTAGCTATGAAAACCAACTGGGTGACTTTGAGCCAATCACCAGGAGACTGGAAATTCTAGTCCCACCTGAGGCATGAAAGCCAGCTGGGTGACTTTGGGCCAATCTCTCTCTCTCTCCCTCCCTCCCCCCTAACCTACCTCACAGGGTTGTTGTTGTGGGGAAAACAGGATGAGGAGGGTGTGTTAGATATATCCACAATCTTAAGTTATATATATATATATATGTTGTGACTCCAGGATTTGAATCTGGTCTGTCAGCAGATGTGAGCTCGAGTGAAGAGGATCTGGCACTGAGATTTGAGCCTGCATTGTTGAGTGATTTTGAAGGTAGCCAGGATGAGGAAGTGGACTTAGCTATGAGAGACGAACCTAATTTATTGAAGGTGTCCTCCCCCGAATCTCCCTCTCTGATTACACAGCAGCCAGGAACAGTTAATCAGGAAAACGTGCGAGAGGTTTCAAGTGCGGAGGAGGAGGGCTTTGAGGGATCTTGGCTTGATGTGAGAAATAGACGGAGATTGAGACGTCAATCTCAATTGGGAAAGAAGCGTCAAGCCAGTGATTAATGAGACTAACACGCCCCCTTTAGGGGATAAAAGGAAACGGATTGGCTTGAGAAATTTGCCAGAAGCCAAGTGTATTGTTGGAGCGAAAGAACTGTGAAGATTCTCTGAGGCATTGTGATTTATAGGCACTTCAGGATTGCCAAACAGATTTCGGAATTACTGCTAAGGACTGGAAAACCTCAGCAGTTAACTTTGTTGGGGTTTGTTTTTGGCTGCCTATATTTTGGGAACTTTAGAATTTTGATTGCTCACCTGTGGATACGGGTGGGACATAACATATATATATATATATATATATATATATATATATATGGATCTTTGGTTGTTCGGGTTTTCTCCCGCGTAAGATTCGAAGTATCTAGGCAACGTTTCGATGAAGTCTCATTCATCATCTTCAGGCTTCTGTCTCCGGCTCTGTGCTTCTCAGAGTAATGGAGATTGCAGCTGCTTCCTCCTTTTAACTGCCAGTGGGGTGGGACTTGATTGGGTGGGGGCTTGGCTGTGTTCTGATTGGGTGGGGTGTGTTCTCATTGGTAGGGGGTTTGGCTGTGTTCTGATTGGTTGGGGGTTAGCCGTGTTCTGATTGGTTGGAGGCGTGTTCTGTTCAGGTGGGGGCTTGGTTGTGCTCAGGTTAGTCTTAGTTGCTGGGGATTTGAGCTGGAGAGTTGTGATCTTGCTGTTTGGCTTCTAGTTCGTGGTCCTGCTGCATCTTCATAGTGGGTGTCGGTTTGCTTCATGTATGGCTCAGAGGGGTTTGAAGTGGGTAGTGATGCAGCTGCAGTGCAGCTTCTGGTCCATGGTCGTTTCTCATTTTCTGAATGGGTGGGAGTCTGTTTTCTGCATGGAAGTGTGGTGGTGGCATCTTGTGTGGCTCTCATGGGTGTGGGTCCGGTGTCCTTCTTCATGTTAGGTACTCGTCTGTTCATGAGGGCGGGTTTCCAAATGGCTGGAAGGCGGGAGGTGTCATCTCGTTTGTTCATGCTGTGTAGGCGTTTTTCTATCTCTATGGCTTCTCTGATTATTCTGCTGTTGAAGTGTTCGGTTTTGGCGATAGTTCTGGTATTTTTAAAATCAATTTCATGTCCTGTGGCTTTGAGGTGTTGGACCAGGAAGAGGTCGTTTCTTCTTTTTGATTGAGTTCTTATGTTCTTCAATGCGTGCACTTATTCTTCTGTTAGTTTGTCCAATGTATGTGGTAGGGCAGGCAGTGCAGGGGATTTCGTATACTCCTTGGTTTTCTAATTGATTTTGTCTTTGGGGTTTCTTAGGATGGTGGATATTTTTCTGTTTGTGCAGAATGCTGTTTTGATGTTGTGTTTTTGGAGGATCTTGCTAATTTTGTCTGTAGTGCCTTTTATATATGGGAGGAGGGCTTTGCCGTTTTCTTGTTCTCTGTCTTGGATTTTGGTTGGGGTTTCTTTTTGGATTAGGTGGGTAATCTTCTTTCTTTGGAATCCATTGGCTGTAAGTATGTTGGTGAGAGTGTGTAGTTCGGTTTTTTGGTGTTGTTCATCGGCTAAGCATTTTGTTCTGGAGATGAGTGTCTTGGCTACGGAATTGATCTGTGCTGGGTGGTGGTGTGAGAGTGCATGTAGATAGCGGTTAGTATGTGTTTTCTTCTGGTAGATGGTGTGTCCTAGGGAGCCATTGGATCTTTTGTATACCAAGACATCTAGGAAGGAAGTTGATTGTTGGCTTCTGTTTCCATGGTGAATTGTATTTTGGGGTGTAGGCTGTTGAGGTATGTGAGGAAGTTGTTCAGTTTTTCTTTCCCATGTGGCCAGATTATGAAGGTGTCATCTACGTATCTGAGCCAGAGTTTGGGTTTGTGGTCGTATTTTCTAGAGCTTGTGTTTCAAAGTGTTCCATGTAGAGGTTTGCGATGACAGGTGAGAGGGGTGATCCCATGGGTGCTCCTTCTATTTGTTTGTATTTTTGTCCATTGTAGGTGAAGTAAGTATTGGATAGGCAGTGGTTGGTTAGATCTAGGATGTGCTTGGGGGGGTTGTATTTGTTTTGGATGGCTGTCAAGGCTTCTTTTATTGGCACTTGGGTGAAGAGGGATATGACATCGAAGCTTACTAGTAGGTCGCTAGGTTGTAAGTTTTGTTTCTTTATGATCTCGATGAACTGGAATGAGTTTCTTACGTGTGAGTTGATGGATTCTGCATAGGGTTGTAGTTGTTTGGCAAGAAATTTGGCCAGGTTTTGTAGAGGTGAGCCTATGGAGCTGACTATTGGAGCTGACTCTGGCTCAGATATGTAGATGACACCTTCATAATCTGGCCACATGGGAAAGAAAAACTGAACAACTTCCTCACATACCTCAACAGCCTACACCCCAAAATACAATTCACCATGGAAACAGAAGCCAACAATCAACTTCCCTTCCTAGATGTCTTGGTATACAAAAGATCCAATGGCTCCCTAGGACACACCATCTACCAGAAGAAAACACATACTAACCGCTATCTACATGCACTCTCACACCACCACCCAGCACAGATCAATTCCGTAGCCAAGACACTCATCTCCAGAACAAAATGCTTAGCCGATGAACAACACCAAAAAACCGAACTACACACTCTCACCAACGTACTTACAGCCAATGGATTCCAAAGAAAGAAGATTACCCACCTAATCCAAAAAGAAACCCCAACCAAAATCCAAGACAGAGAACAAGAAAACGGCAAAGCCCTCCTCCCATATATAAAAGGCACTACAGACAAAATTAGCAAGATCCTCCAAAAACAAAACATCAAAACAGCATTCTGCACAAACAGAAAAATATCCACCATCCTAAGAAACCCCAAAGACAAAATCGAATTAGAAAACCAAGTATACGAAATCCCCTGCACTGCCTGCCCTACCACATACATTGGACAAACTAACAGAAGAATAAGTGCACGCATTGAAGAACATAAGAACTCAATCAAAAAAGAAGAAACGACCTCTTCCTGGTCCAACACCTCAAAGCCACAGGACATGAAATTGATTTTAAAAATACCAGAACTATCGCCAAAACCGAACACTTCAACAGCAGAATAATCAGAGAAGCCATAGAGATAGAAAAATGCCACACAGCATGAACAAACGAGATGACACCTCCCGCCTTCCAGCCATTTGGAAACCCCCCTCATGAACAGACGAATACCTAACATGAAGAAGGACACCGGACCCACACCCATGAGAGCCACACAAGATGCCACCACCACACTTCCATGCAGAAAACAGACTCCCACCCATTCAGAAAATGAGAAACGACCATGGACCAGAAGCTGCACTGCAGCTGCATCACTACCCACTTCAAACCCCTCTGAGCCATACATGAAGCAAACCGACACCCACTATGAAGATGCAGCAGGACCACGAACTAGAAGCCAAACAGCAAGATCACAACTCTCCAGCTCAAATCCCCCAGCAACTAAGACTAACCTGAGCACAACCAAGCCCCTCCTGAACAGAACACGCTCCAACCAATCAGAACACGGCTAACCCCCAACCAATCAGAACACAGCCAAACCCCCTACCAATGAGAACACCCCCCACCCAATCAGAACACAGCCAAGCCCCCACCCAATCAAGTCCCACCCCACTGGCAGTTAAAGGAGGAAGCAGCTGCAATCTCCATTACTCTGAGAAGCACAGAGCAGGAGACAGAAGCCTGAAGATGATGAATGAGACTTCATCGAAACGTTGCCTAGATACTTGAATCTTACGCGGGAGAAAACCCGAACAACCAAAGATCTACATATAAATACCCGCGAGAACCTCAGAAAACAAATATATATATATATAAAAGTAACAGCAGGATACAAATACATCCATAAAATAATCTCGAAGCATCTGATGCAACCACCTCGCTGAAGCAAGATGGCCTGGAAACTAAACTGGTTTAGATCCATCCAATGCTTGAACCCAAGACTGTGTGGGAAGCGTGTGGATTTTTCCTTCACTTCAACAAGGGCAAACCCCCCGCCCCCCAAACTGCATGTTAATAGTTAAGTTCCCCTCCTCGTGGTGATCAGGGATGAGCCTGAACCACCAGTCCAGTGTCCCCATTTCCATGGTGAGGCTTCCTCAGCCAACGGGACTTTGGAGTGATGTGAACTGGGAAGCGCGTGTGCTACTTACCCATGTGCTTGAAAGACTGGAAACTTTTTGTCAGGAACGCTGTCCAACATCTCTTGCATGCCACAAACACAATACTCCATCACCATATACGTGAGAAACAGTGCTAAGGAAGTTCCTGGGAGGAGACTTGATAGAGAAAATTTGTCTTCCAAGCATCTAAGTCTACGCTAAACCGATCTCGGCTCAGATGCAGGAGAACAATCTGTCCCAACACCTCCCCGTGGATCCATTTTTAACTGGAGTTGTTGTGATTGACACAAGAGGCCTTCTGAATGCAAAGGAAGTACTTGACTTCATAAATGAATCACGGATGCTCTCTCCAAATAGCCCAGGCCAAAGGAAGGGAACTAATCTTGAAAATATGTAAAGATTGCAAAAAAAAAAAAAAAAAAGACTTGTCGGGGAGGAAGCATGTATGGGAACTCCTAATCCTAATATACTGGAAGGTGGCTGGTTAGAGGAACCCAAGATAAACAGTGCTAAGGCTTAACATTATGCAGGTAGGCCTCGACTTGCCACTGTTTGTTTAGTGACCAATGTTACAATAGCACTGAAAAAATTGATTGATGACCGTTTTTGTTTTTTTCACATTTAATGACTGCTGCAACATCCCCACGGTCACATGATCAAAATTTGGATGCTTGGCAACTGGTTCATATTTATGATGCGTGTAGGGTCATGCGATCACTTTTTGAGACCTTCTGACAGGCAGTGTCAATGGGGAAGCCAGATTCACCTAACAACCGGGTTACTATTTGAACAACCGCAGTGATTCACTTAGCCACCGGGGTAAGAAAGGTTGTAAAATGGGGCAAAACCCACTTAACAACTTAGCAATAAGAAACTTGGAGCTCAGTTGTGGCCGTAAATTGAGGACGGCCTTTAATTATAATTTATAATTATAATGCTATCAAGCGAATTAAACGTTATACCCTCTCATTCATTTAGCGATCGTGTTCCATTACAACGATTTGGCAGTCAAGTGAAATGGCTGCTAAGTGAAGATACAACAGAGACAGAGATGCCACCAAGACCCAACTGGTCACTATCTCTTATTTCGTACAGTGCTCCAGGCCTGACCTGTTATTTTCCCTTTATTTGACCCCTCACAGGATGGGGATTGTGCTTAACAAGCTCCTTCTCCCTGAGGTGATTTTCTTCACAGCACAGGGATTCCCTCAAGTGGAACGGGACAATTCGCCACGGCCAGCTTGCCACGGCCAATTCACCACTGCCAACTCCCAACAGTCAACTCACTGCGGGACAACTCAATATGGGCAACTTGTCATGAGGCCACTTGCTGTGGGACAATTCAACAATTCAATGTCATTACTTAAAATAATTTTTAAATACATTTTAATTTTTGTCATTCCCCTTTCACTTTGTCCCTCCTTTGGCATCCTTTTTTAATGATTCTATTCCACTATTTCTTCAATATTAGAGTATAACTCTTGTCCCCTGGCAAATTGTCCTATGTTGAGTTGGTCCGCAGTGTGTTGGCCGTGTCGAATTGTCCACAGCAAGTTAGCTGTGACAAGTTGGCCGCAGTGAGTTGGTGATGGTGAGTTGGCCTTGGCAAATTGTCGGAGACCCATGCCAACGACAAGTGAAGAAACTGAGCTCCATGACTTTAATTAGATTAGAACCCTTTTTTTTTAACATTGAAGGCTTTTGCTGTCACATGAAATTTGGTTGCAAATGTGAGGACAGGTAGGAAAATGAATTTTTTAAAATTATAATTTATTACCGTCGTATTGGCCACATTTGCAGCTGTTCGCAGGATCCTGCAGTCAAGTGGCTGCATTTTTCTCTAGTTTCTCTGAAACCAGAAGTTACTTCCACTGTGGAGTTGAAGTCCACACAAAGTTGCCAAGGTTGGGAAACATGGCCTTAGAGCAGAGCTGTCAAACACCCGGACCACAGGCCGGATGCATCATGCGCTGGCCACGCCCACGCCCTGTTTAGCGAAGGGGAAATAAGTATAGATACGTCACGTGACGCCACCATGATGACACGAGTTTGACACCCCTGCCTTAGAAGGACTCTGCTATGTTTTTCAGATTTGAAGATGGTCCACCATCTGCTTTGCATGCAGAAGGTCGAGACTTGGCTCTGGAAATCTGCTGCTAAGCGGATCTTAGACAGCAGAGAGAATCCCTGCCATCGCTCATAAACAATACTGAGTGATGGACGCCTGTCCTGTGTAGAAGGCATCTAACTGTGGAACGATGGAACATCATTAGAAACCAGAGAGGGACATGTGGAAATAAGGAAGACAAAAAACCAGGGAATCCAGATCTTCACAGGAAGAATTCAAGAGGGGAGCCCAAAGAAAGGATATATTTTTTGCTTCTCTTCATTGTACAACACATCAACTAGCTGGATCACATTTTTGTGCCGCAACCGCCGTAGGAGTTGTATTTCCCTGGAAGAGGGGAAACAGAAGAAAATGTATTGGCAAAGAGATGAACCTAGCCTCAAACATACTGTAAAGTTCTTGCTGTAGGAATGAATTTGTTGTGTTGAACTGCTTATTGTACAGAGAAACATATATAGGTAGTCCTTGACTTACAACCATTCATTTAGTGACTGTTCAAAGCCACTAAAAACAAGGTTGTAAGTCAAGGTCTCTGTGTCTGCCTCTCCCTCTCTCTCTCTCTCGATCTACACACACACATATATAATTTCTTTGTAGAATAACCATTGAAAAAAATGACTTATGACCAGTCCTTGCACTTACAACTGGTCCTTGCACTGACGACTTTCGCAACATCCTCATGGTCACGTGATCAAAACTGCACAGAAGTCTGAAGAAAAGTGAATTTTAACTGGTTCTCACATTTACAACAGTTTCAGCATCCTCATGGCCATCCTTTGCCTCCCAGGACGTGGAAAACCTGGGTCTCTTGGCAGGCATTTCCACCAGAATTAATGCTGCAGGACCTACAGCCCGTTGCATTTATTAGAACACCATTATATGATCCTTCAGATAATCATATAGGTAGCCCTCGATTTACAACCATTTAGTGACCATTCAAAGTTACCATGTAAGTTTTTCAACTTATATCCACTGCAGCATCCCCATGGTCAGTGATAAAAATTCAGGGGTTTGGGGACCAGCTTGTATTTATGACAGTTGCAGCATCCCGAAGTCATGTGATGGCCATTTATGACCTTCCCAGTCAGCTTCTGACGAGCGAAGTCAAAGGGGGCTGGGGGAGGAGTGGATTCACTTAATGACCATGGGACTCACTTAACAACTGCACTAATTCACTTAACAACCCTGCCAAAAAGACTGTAAAATTAAACGTGCCAGATCTGATTAGCAACAGAAATTCTGGCCTTGGTTGTGGTCATAAGTTGGGGACTACCTGCAGTTTGCTGTTGGAACACTGACGTGCTTACTTCAAAGACCATGCAGCCAGAGCTGCACTCCCTACCCTCCGAATTCCTTCCCCAGAACAATCACTTTCAACACCCTTTTCTTTCATAGCCAATTTTATGGAAACAAAAAAAGGAATGGAAAAATATGTGATGATTGTAAGAACATTCCCAACAGCATAATCCATGAGTGGGGAAGAATACCAGGGAAAAGGCGCCTCACTTAAAAGCACCCATAATTATTTGCTGTCTGACTGCAGTCATAGGTTCCAAGGATACTGTGCAGATTGTAGCTCTGCCTTTAACACCATTATACAGCCATTACCAAGACAGAGGAAAGGATCTAATCTCTTAGCCCCGAAGCTGTCTGCTTATGGACAGCGCTCCACCAACAGGAATGTCAGCAGTCAGAGGTACTTTTTTTTTCTTTTCCAAAAGGCAACTGGACTTTCTGGAGTTTTTTTCTTTGAAAAGTTTTGTTCTCATCCAAGAAGCTTCTTCAGTTCAGTTCTTTAGAACTGAAGAAGCTTCTTGGATGAGAAGCAAACATTTAAAAACAAGTTTTCAAAGTGAAATGTTTTAAAAAAACAAAAAAACAAGGAAGTCCGCTTGCCTTTTGGAAAAAAAACACTTTTGGGACAACCATGAGCTGGATGATTGAAACTCTCCATAGACATCAGCAGCCATATTTAATTCAGATAGGAGCAAAAGTCTTTGCTGGACCTGGACTGAAAAAAATCTCCATTTTCAAACATTTAATAGAACAGGAAGTTTAGTGAGTGACTTTGTCTGTGTGTTTGTCATATGTACCTACTGTAATCTCACTTAATACGCAGAAAATTTTTTTAACAATGCAGGAGGCAGAGGGCTGTGTATGATGAATTTCTAACAAGAAAGATAGTATAAAAAAAACCCATCAAATAAAATATTTATTCTCTTTTGTTCTTACTCTCATGCCATAAATAGTTTAGAAGCAGCAAACTACATACAATTGGCTAATTCTATTTCCACTGGTCGATTACTCATTCTCTTTCCTGCGTCTGTCACTTCAATCTTCCAGTTGGCCCTGGCTGAGTCCCCAAATTCTAAACCAGCAGAGTTGTGAGGCAATCACACGTTCAAAGATTTGAATGGACAGATTAGCATGGATGAAGAAACACTTTCAAGATTTGAGCTCCATGGCTTATTCACAGGGTGCATGGAACAGGCGTTGGCAAATTGCACAGTTTTAGCGGAGCTGATCCTTACTTGGGTGTTATGAAGGTAACGCAACTTCATTCCCAAAGTAACAAAGAGGTTCTATAGGACATAGAGACTAACCTCCTCCTCTGTGCAGGAATCCTAGACTGTCCACCCTTTTCTAGAGCTAACCCAATGAAGGAGACGTCTTGATTGTTGGTTTCGCTACTGAACTGCTCTTATTGTAGGAATTTTTTTTTCTAAAAAATCTCCCTTCCAGTAGCTGAAAACTATTCTTTTGGGGTCCTCCACTCCATAACAATGGAGGTCTTCCCTTTCTTCTTTATGACCTCTTTTCAGATACTATTATACAGGTAGTCCGACCGCAATTGAGCCCCAAATCTCTGTTGCTAAGCAAAACAATTGTTAAGTGAGTTTTGCCCCAATTTTATGACCTTTCTTGCCACATTGGTTAAGTGAATCCCTACAGTTGTTTAAGTTAGTAACACAGTTCCTTAGGTGTATCTGGTTTCCCCCACTGACTTTGCTAGATGGTGGCAAAAGGGGACAACTGTAACCGTCCTAAGTATGAGTCAGTTGCCAAGCATCTGAATTTTGATCATGTCACCATGGAGTGCTGCAATGGTCGTAAGTGTGAAAAACGGTCACAAGCCACTGTTTTTCAGTGCCGTTGTAACTTTGAACAGTCACTGTTGCAAATTGAGGATTACCTGTATTATATTTCAAAGAGTATTATATATATTTTCCTCCCAATCTTCATTTTTCAAGGTTAAACATTCCCAACTCCTGCAACCTGTTTTACTTCTTCCTTCTCCTACTCCAGAACTATTCTAATTCCTCTCAACTATCTATCCATCCATCCAATCACCCACCCATCTTCCATCCACCCCACCCATCCATCATTTATACATGCATCCATCCATCCATCCACCCATACATACATACATACATCTACTCACCCACCCATCTATCCATCCATCCACTCGTTTATAGAACTTATATGCCTGCCTCACTCATATAATGATCCTAGGAGGCACAGAAGAATCAATATAAACAGACATAAAAACAAAAACGCTCTTCCCACCAATACCAAGTTTTGGGCTCAGATTGACTGGTTTGTGGAAGGTCCTTTTTCCAAGAGCAGGGACAACATTTGCTTTTCACCAGTCATCTAGCACTTCACTGGTTCTCCAGGACTTCTCAGAGATGTAAAGATTTAGCCAAGCCAACTAGTTCACACATTACCCTGGGGTGGAATTCCTCCAATCTTGGAAATTTAAATTAATTTCTTGATCCCATTTCTATTGGTCTCAACCCTCATTTTTCTCTTGACCATCTTGTTAGCATTTCACCATTTTCACTAAGAAGCTGCTATTCTTTTAACTATTATTATTATTACAAACATATCCAACGGAGCCTTTTTGTTGCTGTTGTTGGCATCGCTTGCCACCTCAGTACATTCCAAAATTGCTGTGACAGCCTGCATTCACCTGTGGCTTCTGCTGACTGTCCATGCAGACTCCCAAATAAACTGTTCGTGTCAGGCAACTGACAAAAAGAAGCTGAGATTAGGAACTATTTTGGTTTCTTTTAAGAAAACACTTCATCGATGGTGGAGCTGAGAGACTGGCATTGGGGCAGAATCTTAACGTCACCCAAAGCGAATCTGGTTTGAAGTGGGGACATTTTGATGGATGAGGTACAATGGCTTTCAAAACCTAAGGTGGATCTAGATAATGGTGGCTATTGAAAAACTGCAATTGTTTTAGTAAAGGGTAATGGTGATCTGATAGACCTAAATTGAATTATTTTTTGTTTACTTTACTTTGTTTACATGGTGCATGGCTGCCCATCTTAAAACAACTCTGGGCAGCTCACAGCAAGAAAACTATAAAAAAAAAACAATTAGTTGTATGCTGCTGAAGCTTTAGTGTAGGTTCAAAACAGACCTGGAAAAATTATTTGCTATAGGGAGATATTTGGAGGGAGATCTAGATGGAAATTCACTAAAAACCAGATGAGCTATGGAACAAGAACACACACACCCAAATCTATCTAAACAGTTCATCTAGATTAGTAGAATGCAATAAAATATAAATGTTAAAAAAGATCTGTGTTTAAATACCAATGTCTAGGCCACCTAACCATTGAAGCATAGCATTGTTTATATTTTAAAAAATCAGATACTGAACCAGTATATGCCCTCAGCCTTCAGCTGGTCATGATGCGATCTACAGTGTGATGTGGGACCCTCGCAGTCACAATGAGGGGAGGATACTATGCCCCATTTATACACCAAGTCCCAGTAGACACCATGTGAGGTTCAAGTACTATTCAGGATTGTTCACTGCTGAGGTGACAAGATTCTGGCTCTTCTTGGTGACAAATATAGAATGACTACCGTCGTGTCACCCCAAGTCCTTCCCTTCATTAAACTAGATATAGCTAGCTCCCTCAGTTGTTCATCTCAAGATTTAAGTCCAGACCTCTGATCATCTTTGTTGCTCTTCTCTGCAATCTTTGTATAATCTGACTCTCAACATCTTTTGTGTGTTGTATGGCCAAATTGGATGCAGTCTTTCCAAGTGCGCTCTTACCAGGGCAGTATAAAGCGGCACTCACGTTTCACATGATCTTGATGCTATCCCTCTGTGGATGCAACTTAGCCCTACCTTGGGAGTTGTGGGTGCTCCGTCACTGGAGGTTTTCAAGAAGACTCTGGACAAATACTTGAGCAGGAGACTGGACTAGAAGACCTCCAAGGTCCTTTTTCAACCCTGTTATTCTACGTTCTATAGTTTGCGGACCCACCACAGGGGGTTTACGAAGGATTGAAAAGATGTTATGATTTAAACCTTGAGTCTTGGTGCTGCATGGCCCTAAAAGGTATATAAAAGAATTCTGTGGCGAAGAAAAGGTTGAGAACCACTATTCTACTTAATGCAAAACAGTACATGTGAACATTAAAGCAACATTACAGCTACCGCGTATGTATGTATGTATGTATGTATGCATGTATGTATATATGTATGTATATTATCAGAGAAGCCATAGAGATTGAAAAAAGACCTGAAAGCATGAATAGAAGAGATGATTCCACCAGATTGTCAATTATTTGGAAGCCTGCACTCACAAAGAAAAAAATCTCCACCATAAGCCAGGCAAACACCTGGGCACAAACAGATCCCCCCGATACCTCCAGCTCAAACACACCCCAACCAGACACCCAGATGAAACCTAGCTTCCTAATAAATGATAGCCGTCCATTTACTCGGAGCCAAGTCGCACTAAAAGTCTCCAATACAGAAAACACAATGTTGCCAACCAATCAAGCCACAAAACAGACAGAAGATATTAGAAACACCAATCAAGCAGAACACAGCAAACTCCAAGACCAATAAACGCAGACCAAGACTCCCAACCAATCAGGATGAAGAAAAAGCCATTCTGGCACAGCAGTAGGCTAGCCCCAAATTTAAAATTGAAACGACTATGAAAGTCTGACTCACAGACGAACACAGAACAGAAGCCTGATGATGGCAGATGAGATTCTGGCGAAACATTGCTACAACTTTAAAAGCACAACTATAATGACATGGGAAAATACCTGAACAAAGCTGAATATCATACATATACACACACCTAGACCTACATACATACATACATACATACATACATATATATATATATATATATATATATATATACATACACACACACACACACACACATGCATACACACATACATATATATATGTGTAGTGTGTGTGTGTGTACACGGAGAGAAACCTCAGTCTATGATATTCAATAAGGGAGAAAAATAAACTACCTGGCAAGGCAGTTTAAAAAGCTGAGCTGTTGCCTTCTTTGTATGCAAAGGGGTGGGTGGGACGGGGAAGGCACCAATAAGCAATCTGCAGAGCTAGCCTGGGGAAAATGAAACTACATGATGGCTTTGGCTTTGATGTGCTTTCTTAGTAAAACAAAAGGTGGGAGATCCAAAATAGGTGATTTTGCACTGTGTTTTTCATCAAATTCTACAAATTCACGAGAAGTTGCAGTCATACTTGCATTTTTATGGCAACTGGAGAATTCCGGGCTACCTCGTATACTCTTCCTTTGTGTCTTTCAGCCTCCAATATGTATCCTCTTTTACTTTCAGAGTTCGATTAAATCAGTGTTTCCAAACTATAGCAACTTTAAGATATGTGGATTTCAGCTCACAGAATCCCGCAGCCAGCATGGCTAGCTGGGGGAATTCTGGGAGTTGAAGTCCACATATGTTAAATTTGGCAGGGTTGGGAAACATTGTACTAAACCTATCAGCTTCTTCAACATATCTGTTGAAGTCCACACGGCTATAAACATTACAAACTTTGAACAAACAAGCATTAAACGATGAAGGTTACATGCTGGGGCATGTTTCAAATTACCAAAGCCCATCCTGCATAGCTTTCAAAGACACTCACCACCCAATAGAGCAAGGGTCTTCAAACTTGACAGATCTAAGACTTGTGGACTTCAACGCCCAGAATTCCTGAGCTAACATGACCGGAGGTGGAATTCTGGGCGTTGAAGTCCACAAGTCTTAAAGCTGTCAAGCCCCCTGCAATAGAGGTTAGTTTGGATGCCAACTTTGGAGAAGAGGAGGAACTGGCTGTTTACCCACCAGAAACACAAGTGGGTGTTTTTTTTATAAAGGTGCTCCAGAACATACCGGAATAGCTCTTTTCTGGAACAGTGTAAAACCCCTGCCTCTTTGAATACGCCTCTCCAAATTCTTGGTTGAAAACCAGAAGAAGGTTTGACCGATAACTAAATTTGCCACTCAAGATGTGATGCGCTGAAGTAACTCAAAATGACATGGACTGAAGATGTTACCTAGCTGGGAAATGAAATATCTGCAGCCAAACAACCAAGAGATCACCAAGGACTCCATCTCTCACTGAAGCCCAATGTCCGTCTACTTTTCTGCTGCCTAATGGGTGGAAGAAAATGGTTGAGGAAAACCCTAAAGCAGGGGTGTCAAACTCGTGGCCCATGGGCTGGATGCATCACGCGGAGGCCACGCCCATGCCCAGTTTAGCGAAGAGGGGGAAAGTCATGATACGTCACACGACGATGCCGTGACTATGCAAGTTTGACACCCCTGCCCTAAAGTCTCTTGCCTTCTGGCTGTTCATTTCATGCACATTTGTCTTCCTTCTTTACCAATTATTACTTCTGCTGTCAGTTTCTGTTATCAGCCCTTACTGAGGTTTCTTTTCCTTAAATGGCTAAATTCTCATCCCCTACTCCCCAAATCAGCTGAAGCAAACTGTGATGTACTGTTCTGACATCTTCTTCAAAGACTACTATGAACCTGAATTTGGTACAATATAGGCAGAATGTTTTTCAGGTAGGCAAGACAAAACCTGCCACAAGTATTACAAGTCACAATAGTGAAATTCTTGTCCATTCATTTTTACTTTTGCTTCCTTAGTTCACTACCAGTAGGGAATTTTTTTAAAAAAATTTCTTCTTGTTCTTTTCTTCGGTTGTCTCATTAGCCAAGGACCAAATCTTGATTTAGAGGAAAGTCTGCTAGAGGCTCTTTTTAAATCCCTCTAACAAACTCCCGTGACTGTCCTTGTTTCAGTTCCTTCAGTTCCAGCCAGTTTCTTGGCTGGAAAGGGAGGCTACATCAATTACCAGGGTTTCTATCCTGCACAATTGTGGCAACTTGCCTTAAAAAAGAATGGGCAATTGGTGATTTGGAAATAGCAGGCAGCCTTCTCAGCACAACACATACACACACACAACCAAAATACCCCAAAATGAGCAGGGCAATAGCCTCCAGAAGTTGTAGGTGCTCTAAATTCTAATTTGCTGATGACACAACAGTGATTGGTCTCATTCAAGACAACGATGAATCCACATACAGACAGGAGGTGATACAACTTGCCTCAAGGTGTAACCGGAACAATCTGGAACTGAACACACTCAAAACCGTAGAAATGGTGGTAGACTTTAGAAGAAACCCTCCCATACTACCACCTCTTACACTACTAGACAACACTGTATCAACAGTAGAGACCTTCAAATTTCTAGGTTCTACTATATCACATGACCTAAAATGCACACCTAACATCAAAAATGTCATCCAAAAAAGCACAACAAAGAATGTTCTTTCTGCGTCAACTCAGAAAGTTCAAACTGCCCAAGGAGCTGCTGATCCAGTTCTACGGAGGAATGATGGAGTCTGTCATCTGCACCTCCATCACTGTCTGGTTTGGTTCTGCAACCCAACAGGACAGACACAGACTTCAGAGAGTGATTAGGACTGCAGAAAAAACAATTACTACAAACCTGCCTTCCTTTGAGGACCTGTATAGCGCAACAAGTCAAAAAGAGGGCTGTGAAAATATTTACAGACCCCTCACATCCCGGACATAAACTGTTTCAACTCCTTCCCTCAAAACGATGCTACAGAGCCCTGCACACCAGAACAATTAGACACAAGGGGAGTTTTTTCCCAAATGCCATCACTCTGCTAAACAAATAATTCCCTCAGCACTGTTCAACTATTTACAAAGTGTGCACTACTATTATTGTTAATCTTCTCATCACTCCTTATCACCCATCGCCTCCCATTTGTGACTGTCTGTAACTTTGTTGCTTGTATCTTTACGATTTATACTGACTGTTTCCTAGTATGATTTGATTCCTTATTGTACCCTATGACTATCATTAAGTGTTGTACCTGATGATTCTCAACTCTTGATGAATATATCTTTTCTTTTATGTACTCTGGGAACATTTGCACGGAGACAAATTCCTTGTGTGTCTAATCACACTTGGCCAATCAAGAATTCTATTAGTATTCAAATACTAGAAGTTTTTCAGAAGAGATTGGATAACCATTTGTCTGAAATGGAACAGGGTTCACTGCTTGAGCAGTGGTTGGACTAGAAGACCTCCGAGGTCTCTTCCAACTCTGTTATTCTGAATGAAATTGCTGCCTTGAGGCTCATATTTCAAGTTCTTAGCTTTTTTTTCCCTTTAAGAGAATCTTCAATTCACTTAATCTTCCTCCACAATGAGAAAACCTACCCGAATCCCACTTACTCTAACGACAGGACATTATTAACTGCTTCCCTGCAGGTCTCAGGAAAACAAATATATAAAATTTTGGGCATGGGTTGAAAAAAAACATCCTCCCCATCTTAAATGGACTGATTCGCTCTGCAGGTGCTGGTGACCTATTTTGTGCTTCCCTCTTCACTGTATTCTTCTTTCATTATTTAGCAGAAAGTTTGAAGGCTTGAGAGAAGGGGACTGCTCAGAGTACACTATTTTTGAGAAAGTCTGTTTCTGTTAAGATTCCTTTTTTTTTTTTCTAAAACTGGTTGGTTGGGTTAGGGCTATCAAATTTAGAGTGCTAGGTTGCAAGGGCAAGTGTTTCTTTCCATAGCCAGCCTTAGCCAAGTGAGCTCTGAAATGTCTGTGTGTCTATCATCTATATTTCCTATTTCTTAACTATCTATCTCCCTCTTAGAATATACAAAATAACAGTTGGAAGGGACCTTGGAGGTCTTCTAGGCCAACCCCTTACTCAAGCGGACAAGTCCACCCATAGGTGACAATGTTGTTGTTGTTGTTTAGTCGTGAAGCCGTGTCTGACCCGTCACAACCCCATGGACAACGTTCCTCCAGGCCTTCCTGTTCCCTACCATCCCCCGGGGTCCGTTTAAGCTCATGCCGACTGCTTCAGGGACCCCATCCAGCCACCTCATTGTCGTCCCCTTCTTTTGCCAATACCACCCATTAGTATCACAATGGGTGACAATACCGCCCATTAAAACATTCTATCACCTGATCATCTACTCTTCAAGAGTCAATCCCATTCCAAACGTCCACCCAAAGTCTTCACCCTGCGCTTTTTCCTTACCCAGAGCAAGTCATAATCGAAAAGTGACCAGCGTGTCTTCTCCTTTTCAAGATACCTCAAGAACTTCAAACAGAAAGTCACTGTGCCTCCTTTAAACGGGGTAAATGGGGTATGAGCAAATAGATTTGGGATAGAACCAATGCTTATTTGAGGCAGCGTGATGTTGCCTGCTTTTAAGAAAGTGGGTAGCATGCCACCTCCTGAACAAGTGTTCCCTGGAAAAAAATGTGTTTTGTCTTTCACCCAACTGAGAAGTTAGTGAGGAATCAACTGCAGAACATCTTAGAGGAAAGGTATCTTCATTCTAGTTCTCCTCTATGAAGGGTTCAGGCCCGGGCATGAGGCAGAAACTGCACTGACCACCTTGACAGAGAACCTTCACTGGCCTTAATGCACTCTTGTTGACTTCTCAGTAACATTTGATTCCCCTGAAAATGGCACCTTTCTGAATCACATTTAGGGCTCAAGGCACCATGTTACAGTTGTTCTGCTACCTAAGTACTTTGTTTGAATCAGAGCTCATGGAAGAAATACTCTCCGGTCCATGGATAATCCAAGATGGGACTCCCACGTGGTTCAGTGCTGTCTCCCAGGTTATTTAATATCTACTTGAAACCATTACTGGAGGCCATCTATTAGTTCAAGTTGTCATTAATACCTGGATTATATCCTGTAATAATTTATCACCATCTTGGGCCACGCCAGAGATGCTCCACATTAACTGGAGGCTGTGAGGATTCTGACGAGGCAAAACAAGCTCAAGTTTAATCTTACTAAGACAGTTATTACTGTATGCATCAATAAACACTTGGAAATAGTAATTCCAATAGCATTTCTTGAAGGAGTCATGCTTCCTTTGAAAGAGGTTACTCAGGGAACAGTACTAGGCTGCTGGCGAGAGGTCATTTTGGGTCAGTGCACCCATTACAACCTCTGTGCAACCAGATGCCCTAACGACCAGTAACTCATACCTTAACCACCATTCAGATAGATTAATGGAACACAGCCTCATGGTTCTGCATTTGGAGAGCCCAGCAAAGCTGCTTTCTCGATGCAATGATAATCCTAGCAGGACAATCCATAATCTAGATAAGAGTAACAATTCTGAAGTTATAGCAACGGTTGCTGGTAAGCTTCCGAGTCCATTTCAAAGTGCCCGTTATGGTGCAACACCAGGCTATATCCTGGAAAGCCTTGTCAGAACAGAATCCACCTGTCAGTCATCTAGAGAAGGCCTGGAGATCACATCTCCCTGTGGTATATGATGAGGGCGCCAGACAGAAAGCTTCCCAATAGCGTCCCACCTTTAGAATAGACCCACAGAGCTACTGATGGGTCCAACCAGTCTTGCATTTGATAAGCAAGTGAAATCTATACTATTCCAATAAATGTTTGGCCCTGAAATAGTTAGGTGCTTTTTTAATGTGCTCTTAACCCAGGGGTTCCTAACCCCTGGTCCATGGACTGGCACCAGGCCATGGCATGCCAGAAATGGGGCCACGCAAACAAGGGAAGCCCCATCTGTGGGATGCAGGCAGCAGGCAAAACCTCCAGGCTGCGGAACGACGTCTCTCCACAGAACCAGCCCCTGGAGCCCAACAGGTTGGGGGACACTGCTTTAGCCAAACCTAGAAATAAAGAGAAATTTCCTGACAGAACAATTAGAAGATCAGCTTGTGGGTCTGGAAGTTGTGGGTACTCCATTTCTGGAAGTTTTCTAAGAAGACACTGGACAGCCATTTGTCTGAAATGGCATAGTGTCTCCTGCTTAAGCAGGCGGATAGACTAGAAGATCTCCAAGGTCCCTTCTAACTCTGTTATTCTGTTGTTTTGATTTGTTTCTAAAGGATAATGCCTTTAATATTATTGTTCCTTTTGCTGGTCCTGGCTCATGATCCCTTTTGATTGGGACAAGTATAGATGTTGAGGGGGAAAAAAACCCTGAATGAATAGGAGGAATCACGCACAATTTATCCAACGCTCCTGCGCTTGGCAATACTTCCTGCCTCCTTTTTTCTTCTCTCTCTCTCTCTCTCTCCCTCCCTCCCTCCCTCCTCCTCTCTCTCTCTGACACACACAGCACCTCTCACCCCCTATTGTTCCACAAATTCAAAACAGGAAGAAAAAAGCTCAATGCTTGTGTTAGCCAGGGAAACAGAACCGTTGATCAAAGGACTTCACTGGAACGGAGAGAAAAAACAAGGGAAACTGAAGGCCAGCCTGCTGTTCCACCTACCCAAAGAAAGAAAGCCGCACAACACCAGGGACACAGAATTCCTCTCGAGGGGCTCGCTCTCTCTTTCTAGGACAGATCCTCCCGCCTCCTCTAAACGCCCAGGATGTGGAAAACTGGGCTCTCTTCCCAGGCAATTCCACCAGAATTAATGCCGCAGGACTGCTAATACGGGTAGTCCTCGACTTACGACCACAATTGAGCCCCAAATTTATGTTGTTCAGGGAGAATTTGTTCAATGAGCTTTGCCCCCTTTTACGGCATTTCTTGCCACAGTTGTCAAGTGAATCGCTGCAGTTGATAAGTTAGTAAGATGGTTGTTAAGTGAATCTAGCTTCCCCACTGACTTTCCTTGCCCGAAGGTCGCAAAGGAGGATCACATAATCGTGGGACATTGCAATGGTCATAAATATACTGTCAAGCTGTCATAAATATAGCTGTTAAGCAGCTGAATTTTGATCACAGGATCGTGCTGCAAAGGTTGCGACTGTGAAAAATGGTCCTGTGACTTTTTTCAGCGCTGGTCACAAAATGAATTGTTTGGTCACGAAATGAATTGTTGTAAGTTGAGGACTACCTGTGTAAATAATTGCAGCTGATTGTATTTATACAAATACCGTCATAATGAAGATCTTTCAGATAATCACACAGGCAGCCCTTGACTTATAACCATTCATTTAGTGGCTATTCGAAGTTGCAATGACACTGAAAAAAGTGACTTCTGACAGTTTTTCACAACCACTGCAACATCCCCAGATGCTGACCAAAATTCGGATGCTTGGCAAAGGGTTCATATTTATGACGGTTGCAGTGCTCCCAGTCTTGTGATCACCCTTTGTGACCCTCTGACAAGCAAAGTCAACGGGGAAGCCGGATTCACTTAACAACTGTGTTAGTAACTTAACAAATCCAGTGATTCACTTAGCAACGGTGGCAAGGAAGGGTGCAAAATGGGGCAAATTTCGCTTTAACAGCTGTCCCGCTTAGGAACAGAAACTTTGGGCTACGTTGTGTTCTTAAGTCAAGGACTGCCTCTATTTGAAGGGCTGTCTTTTTCCCAGCTGTATCTGTCCAACTGCGATGACCCCCGGAGTGTAACACAAACGTAACAAAACCCAAAACGTAAATAAATGTCCTTTAATGCCTCAAATTTGGCCCCACAGTTCAATAATACTCAGCTGGAGATAAAACACACTCAAAGATAGTCTTCAAAGAAAGGAATACAGTCCGAACTTACTGAGCAGATAGAGGTGAAATAAAAAACCAAAGCAAACTACAATGAAGGAATTTCCACAACGGACCAGGATAAGTAATTACCATATTCAAGGAGATAACAAGGCACAAGTCTGTTGGAAGGACACCAGCCAAGATAACTTACGGCAAAATAAAACACGCTTTGTTTCTAGTGTTTGCCAGTATGTAGGTCCAAACTCTTATGCAGTTCTCAGACCTATGAGGAGGATCAAGGCCCTCTCCTCCCTAGGAGACCATGTCTCTCCCTTATCCTCTCCTCCCTGTGTGCCCTAGGATGGAGAGGGGATGGGCCTGGGTCCTCCTCTGACTGCCCAGCCTGCCTCTGCCCTTCCCCAGCCTCCTCCACAACCTCCAGAGCCACACTTCCACTCCCTGTTGGCTGTTCCTCTTCTCCCTCAGAGTCAGTCTCCACCAGGGGCATGACACCAACTCCCCAAAACAGGGATGCAGGAGGATGTTACATGTCCCCCTCTCTGTTGTGTCAAAACTACAAGGGTCCCAGACATTTTGAAGAACGTTGCAGGAACTGGGCATGGCTAGTCTAGTAAGGAGAAGGACCAGGGGAGACATGAGAACAGTCTTCCAATGTTTGAGGAGGGGCTGCCACGGAGAGGAAGGGGAGTCAAGCTATTTTCTAAAGCACCCGAAGGCCAGACAAGGAATAATGGATGGAAAACGAATAAGGAGAGATTCAACCTGCTTTAAATAAAGATACATTTTCTGACAGTGAGAACAATCACCCAATGGAACAGAAGTTGCCTTCGGAAGTTGTGGGAGCTTCATCCCTGGAAGCTTTCAAAAAGAGACTGGACTGCCATCTGTCAGAAATGGTATAGGGGCAGGATTGCCTGCTTGGGCGGAGGGTTGAACTAGATGACCTTCAAGGTTCCATCCAACTCCGTTAATCTCCCTCTCTCTGAATTTTCAAAAAGTTACACTACTGTCTTTGAAAGGAATGATTCTATTTATCATGACACCATTGGAGGACGATTCTCAAAGGAAAAAAAGTGTAGAGGTAGGTGTAAGGACTACAGTTGAATGCTATGCTGCCATGAATGGTGTTAATTGAAGAACTAAATATGAATTTGGGGACAAACTGAGCCATGGTTTGAATGTACGTGATTCAGCAGGCAAAATGTTCTGCTACGTGACTGAATGAATGGGAGGGAATGAGATAAGAGAGTTTATAAACAGTGATTGGGCTGTTTGGAAACCAAGAATGAATGGGAACCGGTGACTGGTTAGTGAGCATCTGTATAAAAGAAGAGTTTTGCCAGTTTCTAAAATGGGATTTATGCATTAGTCATATGCACAAAAGGCAACTGAACACATATTCGTGTACAACCATTAGTGATTAGAAAAGGAATGTGTTCTAATACGGAGAATAATCGTTGAAAGATGGTAGAAAGAAGAGAGGCTCTGAATGAAGGAGTAGTGCGCTGGTAGCGAATTTTTGGGGGAAAAGGGAAAGGAAAGAATAAAACGAAACTAAAAATAGAAGGACTGCAGGAAGAGAAAGCATGAAAGAGGATTAAGAGGATAAGCTATTGTGCCAAAAGAATGACTGGGAAGTGGATTTAAGGAAAGAGGATGTAGGAATTATGCGGAATTATACTACAGAGAACCAAAAGAAGCGTTGCGGGGTTACATTGAAAAAGATGTTTAATGGATCGATGAAACAAAGAGGACTGAGAAACGGTACGAAAGCTTTTCATGGCTGCTGCAAAAAATTAGGAGAGAGAAAGGCAGTTGCACCAAATATAGTCAGAGAGCGCAAGGAAGGCTGAAGAAAAGCAGAATATTTTTAACAAAATAACAGAATTGGAAGGACCTTGGAGGTCTTCTAGTCCAACCCCCTGCTCATCTTGTCCCAACCCACAAGTGTTTAAATCAGTATTTAAACATCACTGGCTGAGGAATTCTGGAAGTTGAAGTCCACATGTCTTAAACTTGCCTAAACAGTGCTTTATCGCTTTACCTGCTTAGCTTTTTGGTCCTTATGACTTATTTTCCCTTGAAAATAACAATTGGATAATTTGGAGGAACTAGGATACTGCTTTGAAAATGGGTAAAGAGGATTTAAACAAGGAGCCTTCAGGTTTGTAACAGATTTGTAACAGATAATCAGAGTTGGAAGGGACCTTGTAGGTCATCTAGTCCAACCCCCCACCCAAGCGGGAGACCCTACACCATTTCTGACAAATGGCAGTCCAATCTCTTCTTGAAAGCCTCCAGGGATGAAGCTCCCACAACTTCCAAGGGCAAGCTGTTCCACTGGTTGATTGTTCTCACTGTCAGAAAGTTTCTCCTTATTTCCAGGTTGAATCTCTCCTTGTTCAGTTTCCATCCATTATTCCTTCTCTGGCCTTCAGGTGCCTTGGAGAATAGCTTGACCCCTTCCTCCTCTCTGTGGCAGCCCCTCAAATATTGGAAGACTGCTATCGTGTCTCCCCTGGTCCTTCTGTTCCCTAGACTAGCCAGGCCCAGTTCCCGTAACCGTTCTTCATATGTTTTAGTCTCCAGTCTCCTAATCATCCTGGTTGTTGTTCTCTGTACTTTTCTTCTCTGTACTTTCAGCAAAGTGAATGGGATTAAAAATAAAAGTGATAAAATTATTCAGAGTGAAACCAAAGTGAGAGAAGGCTGGAAGGATTATTTTAGTGATCCCTACAGCAAATGTAGTGATAAGACTGGAATTGAAACAAATGCTCTAAAATTCTAAATGTAAATATCCAAGTTTTTTAAAAAAATATCACGAAAGTCACAGATGCCGTGAGAATGTTCAAAATAGCTACAGCGGTCCAGGTTAGAAAATATAAGTAGAGAAATGTTTAAATACAGACCACAGCAGTCTCAATTGTGGTCGTGAGTTTAGACTACCTGTACTCGATACTGACCTCCAAGAGTAAATGGAGATGTCCAAGGACTTTGGTTTTTTAATTAATTTTAAATAATTTTTTAATTCTTGATACTGTTGTTGTTGTTATTCATAGTGGCCTTAAAGAGGGAGTTGATTTGAGGGGCATGGGGAGCTGATGAGCTGAAGAGTATGGAGACCCCCTGGCTCATACAAACGGGGACCCCCCAAGTCTTGTTCTTCGCCACTGTGGCAGGGATTGTGGGGTGTTCCTGGAGGGATGAATGAAGAAAGCCAAGAGGGTATACCAAGAGGATACAGGTAGTCCTTGACTTACGACCACAATTGCGACCAGCATTTCCGTTGCTAAGTAAGGCAGTTGGAGCCATGCCTGATTTCACTTTTTTTTTTTTTGCCATGGTTAAGCAAATCACTGCAGTTATTAAGCGAATCTGGCTTCCCCCCCCTATTGACTTGTGCTTGTTGGAAGCAGGTTGAAAAAGTCACAAATGGTGATCACACGACTCTGGAGCATTGCAACTATCGCAAAACACTTGCCAGGTGCCAAACACCCACATTTTGATCAGGTGCAACCCGACTGTAAGTGTAAGCTACAACCGTTTAAAGTGTAAGGACTTATTGTAAATCGCTTTTGTCAGGGCCACTGTAACTTTGAACAGACCCTCAACGAACGGTCATAAGTTGAGGACTACCTGCACAGTTTCTGTAAGAGTCACCCAAGGCAACCTCAGCTGCCCAGCTAAAGCAAGCAGGCACCACTCTTGGCCAGCCGTGATACATACAGGAAGGTCCTGGGGACAGAGAATTTCTTCAGTGGCAACAGCGTCAACATCATTTCAAACTGCAGAGGGGAAAGCACCACTCCCGGGGTTTTATCCAGAAAGCCACATGGGCAGACGCTATAAAGCTGATTTAGGATTCAGGGCCAGATAATGAGCCCCCCAGATTAGATGAGTTTTCAACCTGATACCAGGGAAAACTGAGGTTCTTTGGCAAATCAAATGGTGTTTATCAACCAGCTAGATTAAAGTGCTTTAGAGATCAAGCAGATTGTGGCTCTTCCTTGTGAAACTCTATGGATATGGAGGCTGATCTCCGAAGCAGCAGCCAAAATAGAAGAATACCGATGCTTTTCAACTTTGGCATTTTCAACTTCGTGAGAAAGCCTTGAATAACTGGGAAAACAGATAAATGGGTGACAAAAATCCAACGAATCTTACTCAAGACCCAAATTATTATTTAGAACAGAATAGAATAACAGAGTTGGAAGGGACCTTGCAAGTCTTCGAGTCCAACCTCCTGCTTAGGCAAGAAACCCTATACTATTTCAGACAAATGGTTATCCAATCTCCTCTTAAAAACTTCCACTGTTGGAGAATTCATAACTTCTGTAGGAAAGCCATTCCACTGATGAATTGTTCTGTCAGGAAATTTCTCTTTAGTTCTAGGTTGGTCCTCTCCTTGATTAGTTTCCACCCATTGCTACTTGTCCTGCCTTCAGGTGCTTTAGAGAATAGCTTGACTTCCTCTTCTTTGTGGCAGCCCCTGAGATATTGGAAGACTGCTATCATGTCTCCCCTAGTCCTTCTTTTCACTAGAGTAGATGTAGACAATTGGATAAATGATGTGAAAACTCAGTTCCTTTGACAGGCCTATAATATGCTGGAAAAAGTGGAAGGAAAGAAGAAGATAACCAGCAGCATCATAGTTTTAAAGTACAAAATCAGTGATACCTGGTAAAGCAGTAACATTGAGAGGGACCTTGGAGCGCTAGTTGACAATCATTTAAATAGGAGACAACAGTTTGCGGCAATAGCTAAAGAAGCTAATACAAACCTTGTTTGCATAAACAGGGGCATATTGAAGTATTAGTACCAATTTATAAAATCTTAGTAAGATCACACCTGGAAAATTTTTGACAGAGAGAGCAATCAATCAATGGAACAGAAGTTGCCCTTGGAAGTTGTAGGAGCTTCATCACTTGAGACTTTCAAGAAGAGACTGGACTGCCATTTGTCAGAAATGGTGTAGGGTCTCCCACTTGGGAGGGGGGTTGGACTAGATGACTTACAAGGTCCCTTCCAACTCGGATTATCTGTTATCCAGTTTCGAACACCACATTATAAAAAGATGTTGAGACTTTGGAAAGAGTGCAGAGAAGAGCAACTAAGATGATTTAAGGCCTGGAGACAAAAACATGAAGAACGGTTTCAGGAACTGGGCATGGCTTGTCCAGAGAAAAGAAAGTCGAGAGGGGGTATGATAGCAGTCTTCCAATATTTGAAAGACTGGTCAATCCAGTCTCCAAACACCAGAAGACAAGACAAAAAACAATGGATGGAAACTAATCAAGGAGAGAAGCAACTTAGAACTAAGGAGAAACTTCCTGACAACAAAAGCAATCAGTGGAATGGCTTGCCCCTAGAAGTTGTGGGTGCTTTAACACTGGAGGTTTTAAGAAGAGATTGGACAACCATTTCTCTGAAATGGTATAGGGTCTCCTACTTGTGCAGGGGGGTTGGGCCCCTAGATCTAGAAGTTCTCCAAGATCTCTTCCAGCTCTGTTCTATTCTGTATAATTGGATTCAACTACAACAGCAATGAAGGTGCATACTGAGAGATCTAAAAATCCAAGTTGAGGACAGATCATCCTGGAAAAAGTTTATCTGTGTCCGAAGTATTAAACACACAACGTGCGGGCTGAATCCATCCTCCAAGAGGCTGTGGAACTGGCCCGTGGGCCATCCCGCAGATGGCGAGCGACCAGCTGTCCTGGCTATGCCCACCCAATCAGCTGAGTTTGACCAGGCCACGCCTCCTCTGCCCCCCCCCCCCAAGGGCAAACAAAATCCTGACACAGACCACGGCAGGATCAAGTTGGACATCTCTGATCTATGCGATAAGAGTCAAGACCGACTTGATCACACCTACCAGTAGTCACAAGGTAACTAGCCTGGAGAGAAATGTGACCTTAGCCTAGTAGTTAATGAGAAAACAATACGGCCTTTAGTTTGCTGGTGAAATTTATAGCAAAATACTGATTGACTAGCAATAATTCACCAAAAAATGGCAAACACAACGTAGTTTAATGCAAACCAGATTTTGACTTGTTGATGAACGCGAGAAAGTTTACTGTACATTTTTAAGATTTGGAGAAAGCTTTTAAGACAGTGAATAAGGGTTGAATCACAGAATGCTTTATGCAGAAATGAACTGAAAACTGGTTACTGAACATGTTTAAGGGTGGGAAAGGATGACAGTAAATGCCATGTGTAAGGAATGGCACAACACTAAGTAGAGAGTAAAACAAAGATGCTCCAAGTTGCCTTGATTGATTAATATGTTCATAAGGAAGCTTATGCTGATGTTAAAGGTGTGTCAATTGGAGACATGACGGCACATGTAATTTTGCGCCTGGATAATGATATATTTTAGCTGAAAACTGCAAGGTTACAGACTATGGTTCTGAAGCATAATATATCACACAATCAAGGCTGTGGTGTTTGACAGGCAAAATGAAGTCTACAACTGCACTATATATAAGCGGCGAGAAATGAAAGCAAATCATTGAATGTGTGCATCTTGGTAGAATATTTATCAAATATGGGAAAGTAGGCAGAGAAAATGTCAAGATGTGCAAATGCAGATAGAAAGAGAGTGAAGTCTGTGGTGAGGCATGCTTGTTAAGGAAAGCAAAAAGAGCTGGCTATACAGGTAGTCCTCGACTTACAACAGTTCATTTAGTGACTGTTCAAAGTTACGACACTGAAAAAGGTGAGTTATGGTAGTTTTTCACACGACCGTTGCAGCGTCCCAGGGTCATGTGATCCCCTTTTGCGACCTTCTGTCAAACAAAGTCAGTGGGAAAACCAGATTCACTTAACAACGATGTCACTAACTTAACCACTATAGTGATTCACTTAACAACTGTGGCAAGAAAGGTCGTAAAATGGGGCAAAACTCATGCAACAAATTTCTCACTTAGCAACATAAATTCTGGGCTCAATTGTGGTCCTAAGTCGAGAACTACCTGTACTATACAAATAGACAACTGACAATTCAATTTGATTTAAGTCTGGGGTATGACTAACTGACAGTCTAAGTAACAGATTAAATTGGGGGTGTTTGCTTGGCCAGATCTCTGGTAATGGCGGAACAATCGCATTATTTTTACCCGTCTAAACTCTTGTTTAATCCCCTTCCTCACCTCAAATTATCTGCCACGCACTTCTCACTTTCTCACCACAAACACTTTGGTCAGCTTCACACGCTATGCTGTGAGGTGATGAGCGTCTTATGTGGTAGAAATACAGGAAGTAGGAAAGAAAGGAAATGATCAAAATAAAACAATTCAGGGAAAATCTGTTTCTGCAGGGTTGGGACACCCCACTTTTGGCTAGATTACACCACACTCAGATATTTTTCTACCAATGACATTAATTTATTAACATGAACAGTCTGTTTTTACGAGACGTATCTGCTTGTAAAAATCTGCAAGGGTTTTTTTATGCTGTATTTTTTTATTCAGCAACAACTGGACAGCAAGAAGGCCAACTACGTTCTTTCTGGTTCTAGCTAAACGCTGGCAGGATAATAAAAGAAGGTAATCTATTATCAAGACAATGGGGTTTTTAGGACACAAGGACGACTGAAATTAGGGGCCATTAGCATACAAGTAGTGCTCAACTTACAACTATTTGTTTAAGCGGACAGTTATGATAGTACTGAAAAAATCTGGTCCTTGCACTTATGACCATCAGGCCACCACCTCACAGCTATGGGATTGCAATTTGGGTGTTGGCAACTGGCTTGCATTTATGACTGGTTGCAGTGTCCTATAGTCATGTGATCACCATTTGAGATCTTTTTTGTCGGTTTCTGGCAAAACCCACCGATTTGGAAGAATGGGTTTGTACTTATGATTGTAGCATTCACTTAATAACCACAGCATTCATTTAACAACCATTGTAACAATGGTCATAAAAGCAAGTCCTATTTGACTTAGGAATGCAATGACTCATGACAACTTACTGCAACCAACTGTGGTCATAAGTCAAGGACTTATGAATAATCGATATGCTGTCTTGCTGTCTGTCCATCATTTCCATTCTGTCCATCATTTCCCTTATCTAAGCCCTCAAAGAGATTCCTGTATGAGTGAACGTTTGGTTCAATTGGTTTTTTTTTTTTAAGCAACTTACAAGATTGTGGAGATTCCGTGAGCTGAGTAAGCCATACACGCTCATCAAAAGAAAAAAGGGGCCCTCAGCTTCGTAGAAATTAGGCAATGTTCCCCGCAGTGGAAATCAGAAGCAATTCTTGAGAAATCTGAGTCAACACTGAGAGAAGAAGGTTATATTCTGTGTACTCACAAGAAGTAGCCCAATTTATGCTAAACTGTGATTGAGGGTGGGGGAACCAGAGACAGCAAGCAAAAGATGGCTTATGAAAGCCTTTCTAGGGAATTTACCCAATATCCAAGGGTTTCCAAAATGCAAAACCAGATTTTTTTAAAAAAATTTTAATTTGCCAAAATTGCCAGCTCCCAGTTTTAAAAGCAAAGGGACAACATGAAGTTTCTGGAGTACAGAGGTTTTCACGGCTGGGAGGAATAATCAATAATAGCATTTAGCATAATCCTAGAAATTTCTGGTTCTGCTAACAACCAGTCACCCCTGAAAGAACAGGACGAGGTAGCTGGTTTTTTTCTGACTAAACGGATTTTATTAAAAAGCTTCAAGCTTTCGTGTGCATCAGATATATGTAAGTCAATGCAGAGTAAATCTGAGGCAGTGAACTGCCGCTCACAAAACTTTAATAAAACTGATTAGGTGCTATCAGACTCTTGGTTTTTTGCTACACAACTCTCCTGCCAGAATCTCTCAAGGAACAGGAATATAGGAAGAAGCCTTATTTTTTTACTGATTATAAAATGTATTTGCCACACATCTGGGGTCAAACAACTCTGGACTCTACATGGAGATAAAGTCATATCTAGTAGAGACTTCCTGGTTCCAAATCTCCCTACTGAAAAATACATTATACCCTCCAAGGTTAATTATAGTAATAGCACTTAGACTTTTCTACTGCTCCTTAGTGCTTTACAGCATTCTATAAATTTTACGGAGTCTGCATCTTGCCCCCAACAATCTGGGTCCTCACTTACTGACCTCAGAAGGATGGAAGGCTGAATCAACCTCCAGTCCTGACTCCAGACTGTGGGCAGGGTTATGTTTTCAAGTCTGCAGTGGTTTTCCTTCTTAACTATTACTAAGATAGATTCTACTGGTTAAATTTTTTCTGAAATGGCAATCAACCCATCCTGCTTTTCCCTCCCACCCACAGTGGAAATTCTGCTTCCTATTTGTTCACCAGAGTTGCCTGAAAAATGGAGTCTTTGCTTCAAGAAGGCCTAATGCGAAAGAAGGAAAAACCCTTTTGGAAAGGACAGGAGCAACTATTGATTAAAATACCTTCCTTGAGGGCTGACAACTGTACTGGAATGCGGGGTGGGAAGGAAAGGAGGAGGGAAGGTCGAGGTAATGTGGGAAAAATGGTGGTGCCAATGGAGAATATTTGTAGCTCAGGGTTGAACTATGCAGTCCCTGGTGCTCTCTGAGCTTGGTGGTTTTCCTGCAGACGTTTCATTGCCCCAACTAGGTAACATCATCAGTGCTAGCAAGGAGTAGGGTTTGCTCTCAACTTATATTCTACTGGCTTGCCCTGTCAATTTGGTGGAAGTGATCTTCGGGGTTCTTTGGCTGGGCTATTAGATGATGGTATCAGCATGATGGAATAAGGAAAGAGAACTTGAAAGTTCAAACTCTGCATGCTTTTTTTGGGGGGTGGGGGTGGGGAGAAGAAACCAACCATTTCCTCACCATCTCTTTTAATTCAGCAGAAGGAAACCTCTTTCAAACAGCCATTAGACTTGTTACAGGTAGTCCTTGACTTATGACTATAGTGAAGCCTACCCACTCTAGTCTTAAATCATGAAGATCATAAAGCGGGTCACCCGTATTAAGTGAATAATTACAGTCATTAAATAAACCCATTTTTTCACCATGGGGCAGTTTTGCTAAATACCAAAAGTAAAACACCATTTTTCAGCAAAAATGTTACAAATTGTATTCTGTGACCGCAGGACACTGCAAACAACTGGAAATGCAGGCCAGTTGCTGAGCGCCCCAAATGCGGTCATATGGCTGGGGGGGTGGGGGGTGGGGGGCAAAATTTCAGAACCAGATTGTAAGTAGCTTTTTGAGGGGTGGGGGTGGGTGGGTCCATTGTAACTTCGAAAAGTCACTAAGCGACCCATTGTAAGTTGATGACTACCTGTGCAACACAGCTGGCACACTGAACACCACATTACACAATTGGGGGAAGTTTTAAACTTCTTCATCCTGCAATATAAGTTATAAACACAGGGGAACCCAAGTTCATATTCCAACTAGACCCAGAGCCAATCAACAAGGTCCGTCTTCAACTTCAAGGTGGGATCATTGAGAGGATAAGATGGGCCAGGAAGAACCAAACACTGGCCTCCTTAGAGGAAAGGAAATATAATCAATTAAAATCAGTGGCCTGGTGCAAGATTTCGTTTGGGTGGGGGGATATTTACTGGGCAGGGGAGAAGCATCCTTAGACCTTCTTGCAACAACTCTCTCCAATCCTTGCCCTCTTTAAGATTTCCTTTTGAGCTAATATTGTTGCAATATATTAATCTGCATTCAACTAAGGAGAAAAATGTGTGTATGCGTGTTAATAGTCCCTCTTTTTAATGCACCTTTTTCTTTTTAAGTCTCGTTTGTTCTTTTTTATATTTTGGTGCTTTGTGTTTGAACGTTTCTTTTATGAATATTAAAACAAGTTTGTTTGTTTTTTTTAAAGAAAAAAGATCCACAAAGAAGAGGGGGCCAGACTATTCTTCAAAGCACACGAAGACGGAAGAAACATCAGATGGAAACTAATCAAGGAGAGAAGCAATCTGGAACTAAGGAGGAATTTCCTGACAGCCAGAACAATTAACCAGTGGAACCACCTGCCTCCAGAGGCTGTGGGTGTGGCCAACACTGGAGGTTTTTGAGAAGAGACTGGAAAGCCACTTATCCAGAAGGGTCACTAGAAGACCTCCAGCATCCTTTCCAACTCTGTTATTCCGAGGTCCAATGAGGGCTCTGCCAGCCTTTCCTAAGGAAGGTCTTCTAGTCAAGAAACGGCCCTCTTTTTTCCGGCCTGCTATTGCCAACAGGTTCACACAAGGATCCCTTCTTCTGTTTACTGTCACCATGACGAAGCAGGATGTAAGAATTTGGACCGCTGCCAACTGCAGCCAGATG